>NW_027663556.1:0-19260 GCF_964034855.1 Anser brachyrhynchus | reverse complement strand
CCACCACAGGGCTGCCCAGCACGCCCCCCCCCCGTGCAGCACCCATGGGTGGGGGGACACCCTCATTTAGCACCCATGGGTGGGGAGCACCACGAGCAGCACCCAGCACACACACACCCCCCCACCCCGTGCAGCACCCATGGGTGGGGGGGGGGGGCACCCTTATGCAGCACCCAGCACCCATGGGTGGCCGGGGGGGGGGGGGGGGGGGCGTCTCCCTATGCATTGCCTATAGGTGGGGGGGGCACCCATGGGTGGGGGGGGCACCACGAGCAGCACCCAGTGCACCACCCACACCCCGGGCAGCACCCATGGGTGGGGGGGGCACCCTTACTCAGCACCCATGGGTGGGGGAGCACCACACTCAGCACCCAGTACACCACCCACACCCCGGGCAGCACCCATGGGTGGTGGTGGTGGGGGGGGGGGGGGCACCCTTATGCAGCACCCAGCACCCATGGGTGGCGGTGGCGGTGGGGGTGGTATCCCTATGCATCGCCTATAGGTGGGGGGGGGCACCCATGGGTGGGGGGGGCACCACGAGCAGCACCCAGCACACACACCGCACCCCGTGCAGCACCCATGGGTGGGGGGTGGGTGGGTCCCTGTGCATCTCCTGTAGGCGTGGGGGGGGCACCCATGGGTGGGGGGGGCACCCTCTTTCGGCACCCATGGGTGGGGGGGGCACCCTCATTCAGCACCCATGGGTGGGGGGGGGGGGCACCCTCATTCAGCACCCATGGGTGGGGGGCACCCAGCGCAGCGCCCAGCCCCCCCCCCCCCCGCTCCCCTGCTCTCCACTTGGCCCCGCCCCTTCTCCCCGTGCCGCCCGGCCATTGGCCCGCCGAGCTGCCACTCCCGCCCCCTGCCGCTGGGCGGGGCGCAGGGTGATTGACGGCTCGGCGGGCCAATGGGGAGCTTCGGGGGCTTTTTGGGGGGGTGCAGGGGGTGGGGGGGGGGCAATAGGGGTATGGGGGGGGGCAATTTTTTTTGGGGGGGGGGGTCCAGTTTGGGGGGGCAGGGGGTGGGGGAACAATTTGGGGGTGGGGGGGTCCAGTTTGGGGGTGCAGGGGGGTGGGGGGGCAATGGGGGGGGGGGGGATAGGGTGTGTGTGTGGGGGGGGGGGGGGGTCCAGTTTGGGGGGCACCCACGTTTTTTATGGGGGGGGGCATTTTGGGGGGGGGGGGTCCAGGGCCGTGCCCCCCCCCCCCCCACGCCCCCTCCTCCAATTCCAATTCCAAAAATTAATTTTTTTTTTTTTCCTTTTCTGGATTTTTTTTTAATTTTTTTTTTTTTGGGGGGGGTCCCCGGAGCCCCCCCCCCCCCCACTCCGCCCCCCCCCCCCCCCAAAAAATTAACCCCTTCCTCCCCGCCGCCGTCTCCGGGCTCTATAGGGTTAAGGCCGGTCCCTGAGTGACGCCGGCGGATGGGGGGGGGGGGGCGAGGGGGGGGGGGGGGCAAATTCCGGTTGGGGGGGGGGTGTTCCGGTGGGGGGGGGGGGATAATTCGGGGGGGGGGCGCTGCGGGGCCGGGCCCGGCCGCTCCGGCCCTTTGTGTCGGCGAGCGGGGCGAGGCGGCGGGGCTACCAGGTCCGGGGGGGGGGCTACCGGGTTCGGGGGGGGGCCACCAGGTTCGGGGGGGGGCCACCAGGTCCGGGGGGGGGGCCACCAGGTCCGGGGGCTACCGGGTTCGGGGGGGGGGGGGTCTACGGGGCCTGGGGGGGGGGCTACGGGGCCGGGGAGGGGCCACCAGGTTCGGAGGGGGGCTACCGGGTTCGAGGGGGGGGCCACCAGGTCCGGGGGGGGGCTACGGGGTTCGGGGGGGGGCATCAGTTTGGGGGGTGGGGGGTCTACGGGGCCTGGGGGGGGGCGGGCTGCGGGGCTGGGGAGGGGCCACCAGGTTCGGGGGGGGGCTACCGGGTTCGGGGGGTGGGCCACCAAGTCCGGGGGGGGGTTCTACGAGGCCGGGGGGGGAGGCTTTGGGGACGGGGGGGGGGCTACCGGGGCCGGGGGGGGCCACCGGGGCCGAGGGGTGGGGGCTGTGGAGCCGGGGGATGGGCTACGGGGCCGGGGGGGGGGGGCTACCAGATCCGGGGGGGGGCCACCAGGTTCGGGAGGGGGGGCTACGGGGCCGGGGGGGGGCTACGAGGCCGGGGGGGGGGGGGCTCTGGGGCCGGGGGGGGCTCTGGAAGGGTTTGCATGGGTCGGGGGGGGGCATTGCAAAAGCTGGGGGGGGGGGGGGATTGGTTTGGTTGGGGGGGGGGATTAAAAGGCCGGGGGGGGGGTCGCATGGTCCCCGGGGGGGGGCATTTTCTTGGTTCGGGGGGGGGGGAAATTGCTTGGTTCGATGGGGGGGGGGGCTCCCGAGGTTTTTTGCAAGGCTGGGGGGGGGTCCGTTGGGGTCCTGGGGGGGGGGCGGGGGGGGGGCAGGAATATTTCGTGGTGCTGGGGGGGGGGGGGGCACTTTGCTGAGCCTCCCCCCTCTCTTCTCTCCCACAGAGCCCCCACTTCTCTGGCCGCTTGCCAACAACCCCCCCCCCCCCAAATTCCACCCCCCCCCCCAAATTCCAACCCCCCCCCGTTCCCCGATTTCCCCCCCCCCGAAATCTCCCCCTAAATTCTACCCCCCAAATTCCACGCCCCCCCCGAAATCCCCCCCCACCCCCAAATCCCCCCCCAAATCCCCCCCCAAGTCCCCCCACCCCCAAATCCCACCCCCAATCCCAAATCCAACCCCCCAATCCCAAATCCCCCCCCAAATCCCCCTCCAAGTCCCCCCCCCCCAAATCCCTCCCCCCCCCCAAATCCCAAATCCCCCCCCCCATGGACCCCCCCCCCCGCCGCCCCAGCTGCCGACTGCTGCAGCCGGGGGGGGGCCGGGGCCGGGCCACCCCCTCCCTCCCGTCACCCTGGGGGGGCACCGATCCGGCGGGGGGGGGCACCAATTCGGCTGGGGGGGGCACCAATCCGGTTGGGGGGGGCACCGATCCTGCTTGGGGGAGCACCGATTCGGCTGGGGGGGGCACCAATTCGGCTGGGGGGGACACCAATTCGGTTTGGGGGGGCACCAGTCCAGCTGGGGGGGGCGCCAATTCGGTTTGGGGGGGCACCAATCCGGCTGGGGGGGGCGCCAATTCGGCTGGGGGGGGCACCGATTCGGCTGGGGGGGGAGTCAATCCGGTTTGGGGGGCCACCGATTCGGCTGGGGGGGGCGTCAACCCGGCTGGGGGGGCCACCAATCCGGTTGGGGGGGGCACCGATCCAGCTGGGGGGGGCACTGATCCTGCTTGGGGGAGCACCGATTCGGCTGGGGGGGGGAGTCAATCCGGTTTGGGGGGCCACCGATTCGGCTGGGGCAGGCGTCAATCCAGTTTTGGGGGCTGCCGATTCGGCTGGGGGGGGCGTCAATCCGGTTTGGGGGGGCACCAAGCCAGCTGGGGGGGGCACCAATTCGGCTGGGGGGGGCGCCAATTCTGCTTGGGGGAGCACCAATCCGGCTGGGGGGGCCACCGATTCGGCTGGGGGGGGAGTCAATCCGGTTTGGGGGGGCACCGATTCGGCTGTGGGGGGCGTCAATCCGGTTTCGGGGGCCACTGATTCGGCTGGGGCGGGCGTCAATCCGGTTTGGGGGGCTGCCGATTCGGCTGGGGGGGGAGTCAATCCGGTTTGGGGGACCACCGATCCGGTGGGGAGGGGCACCAATTCTGCTTGGGGGAGCACCGATCCGGCTGGGGGGGGCGTCAATCCGGTTTTGGGGGCCACCGATTCGGCTGGGGCGGGCGTCAATCCGGTTTGGGGGGGCACTGATTCGGCTGGGGCGGGCGTCAATCCGGTTTTGGGGGCCGCCGATTCGGCTGGGGCGGGCGTCAATCCGGTTTTGGGGGCCGCCGATTCGGCTGGGGGGGGAGTCAATCCGGTTTGGGGGCCCACCGATCCGGTTTCTTGCGGGGGGGGGGGAGCCGGGACGGAGCTGCGGCGCCTCCGCTTTCGGCACTTCCGCTACCAGGAGGCCTCGGGGCCGGGGGACGCGGTGCGGAGGCTGCGGGAGCTGTGCCGGGGCTGGCTGCGGCCGGAGGCGCTGAGCAAGGAGCAGGTGCTGGAGCTGCTGGTCCTCGAGCAGTTCCTCTGCATCCTCCCCGAGGACGTCCAGAGCTGGGTCTGGGTCCGGCACCCCGAATCCTGCGCCCAGGCCGTCGCCCTGGCCGAGAGCTTCCAGCCCCGGAGGGGGGACGGAGGGGGCGGCGAGCGGCAGGTGAGGGGAGCGGGGAGGTGGTACACCCCCCCCCCCCAAAAAAAAAGGGGTGTGGGCGCCTTCGTTCCCACAAAAAGGGGTGCGGGCGCCTTCATCATCCCCCAAAAAACAGGCGCAGACGGCCAAAAATAGGGTAGCGACCCCATTGCGACACCCCAAAAAAGGGTAGCGACCCCATTGCGACACCCCAAAAAAAGGGTAGCGACCCCAATGCGACACCCCAAAAATAAAGGGTAGTGACTCCAGTGTGACACCCCCAAAAAAAAGTAGTGACCCCATTGCGACACCCCAAAAAAAGGGTAGCGACCCCATTGCGACACCCCCAAAATAGGGTAGCGACCCCATTGCGACACCCCAAAAATAAAGGGTAGCGTCCCCAGTGTGACACCACCAACATAAAGGGTGGCGACCCCATCGTGATACCCCAAAAATAAAGAGTAGCATTCCCAGTGTGACACCCCCAAAATACAGGGTAGCGACCCCATTGCGACACCCCCAAAATAAAGGGTAGAACCCCGAACAGAAAATCCCCCAAAATAAAGGGTAGTGACCCCATAGTGACACCCCCAAAATAAGGGGTAGCACCCTGAACAGAAAATCCCCCAAAATAAAGGGCAGGGTCCCCATCGTGACACCCCCAAAATAAAGGGTAGTGACCCCATTGTGACACCCCCAAAATAGGGTAGTGACCCCATTGTGACATCCCCCAAAATAAAGGGTAGCACCCCGAACAGAAAATCCCCCAAAATAAAGGGTAGCGGCCCCATTGCGACACCCCCCAAAATAGGGTAGCGACCCCATCGTGATACCCCAAAAATAAAGGGTAGCGACCCCATTGCGACACCCCAAAAATAAAGGGTAGCGACTCCAGTGTGACACCCCCAAAAAAAAGTAGTGACCCCATTGCGACACCCCCAAAATAAAGGGTAGCATCCCCATCGTGACACCCCCAAAATAAAGGGTGGCGACCCCATCGTGACACCCCCAAAAATAAAGGGTGGCATCTCCAGTGTGACACCCCCAAAAAAGGGTAGCGACCCCAATACGACATCCCCCAAAATAAAGGGTAGCATCCCAGTGTGACACCCCCAAAATAAAGGGTAGCACCCCGAACAGAAAATGCCCCAAAATAAAGGGTAGCGACCCCATTGTGACACCCCCAAAATAGGGTAGTGACCCCAATGCGACACCCCCAAAATAAAGGGTAGCATCCCCAGTGTGACACCCCCAAAAAAAAGTAGTGACCCCATTGCGACACCCCCAAAATAGGGTAGCACCCCGAACAGAAAATCCCACAAAATATAGGGTAGCATCCCTGGTGTGACACCCCCAAAATAGGGTAGCAACCCCATTGCAACACCCCCAAATAAAGGGTAGTGACCCCATCGTGACACCCCCAAAAATAAAGGGTAGCATCTCCAGTGTGACACCCCCAAAAAAGGGTAGCAACCCCAATGCGACATCCCCCAAAATAAAGGGTAGCGTCTCCAGTGTGACACCCCCCAAAATAAAGGGTAGCGACCCCATTGCGACACCCCCAAAATAAAGGGTAGCACCCCCAGTGTGACACCCCCAAAAAAAAGTAGTGACCCCATTGCGACACCCCCAAAATAAAGGGAAGTGACCCTGCTGTGACACCCCCAAAATAGGGTAGCGACCTCATCGTGACACCCCCAAAATAGGGTAGCGACCCCATTTTGACAGCTCCCAAAATATGGGGTAACGTCCCCATCGTGACACCCCCAAAATAAAGGGAAGTGACCCCATTGCGACACCCCCAAAATAAAGGGTAGCACCCCGAACAGAAAATCCCACAAAATATAGGGTAGCAGCCCTGGTGTGACACCCCCAAAATAAAGGGTAGCGACCCCATCGTGACACCCCCAAAAATAAAGGGTAGCATCTCCAGTGTGACACCCCCAAAAAAGGGTAGCGACCCCAATGCGACATCCCCCAAAATAAAGGGTAGCACCCCCAGTGTGACACCCCCAAAATAAAGGGTAGCACCCCGAACAGAAAATGCCCCAAAATAAAGGGTAGCGACCCCAATGCGACATCCCCCAAAATAAAGGGTAGCGTCCCCAGTGTGACACCACCAACATAAAGGGTGGCGACCCCATCGTGATACCCCAAAAATAAAGGGTAGCATTCCCAGTGTGACACCCCCAAAATACAGGGTAGCATCTCCAGTGTGACACCACCAAAATAGGGTAGCGACCCCATCGTGACACCCCCCAAAATAAGGGGTAGCACCCTGAACAGAAAATCCCCCAAAATAAAGGGCAGGGTCCCCATCGTGACACCCCCAAAATAAAGGGTAGTGACCCCATTGTGACACCCCAAAAATAGGGTAGCGACCCCATTTTGACACCCCCAAAATAAAGGGTAGCACCCCGAACAGAAAATCCCCCAAAATAAAGGGTAGCGGCCCCATCGTGATACCCCAAAAATAAAGGGTAGCGACTCCAGTGTGACACCCCCAAAAAAAAGTAGTGACCCCATTGCGACACCCCCAAAATAAAGGGTAGCGTCCCCATTGTGACCCCCCAAAATAGGGTAGCGACCCCATTGCAACACCCCCAAAAAAGGGTAGTGACCCCAATGCGACACCCCAAAAATAAAGGGTAGTGACTCCAGTGTGACACCCCCAAATAAAGGGAAGTGACCCCATTGCGACACCCCCAAAAAAGGGTAGTGACCCCAATGTGACACCCCCAAAATAAAGGGTAGCACCCCCTTTGCAATGCCCCCCCCCCCAAAAAATAGGGTAGCAACACCCCCCAAAATATAGGGCGGCGCCCCCTTTGCAATGCCCCCCCCCCAAAAAAAAAATATATAGGGTCGCCCCCCCCCCCCCCTAACCTTTGGGGCCCCCCCCCGTTGTGCTCGGGTCCCGCAGGTGAGGGTGCGCGTCAAGGTGGAGGCCCCCGGGGACGCGGAGCACCCCGAGGTGGTCGTGGCCCCCCCGAGCCCCCCCCCGGAGCCCCCCCGGCCCCCCCGGAGCAAGGTCAAGTTCGACCCCGAGGGAGAGAACCTGCGGGTAAAAGGTACGGGGTCGGAGGAAAAGGGTGGGTTTTCCCCCAAAATATTGGGGGGGGGGGAGCTCAGGTTGTGTCCCCCCCCCCCCCGGCAAAAAAGAGCCCCCCCCGGTGCTGGGAAAGCCCTTGGGGTATTGAGGAGGGGGAGAAGAAGGGTGGCCCCCACCCAATGGGATTTGGTTTTTTTTTCCACGGGATTTGGGTGTTTTCGAGGGGATTTGGGATTTTTTCCAAGGGATTTGGGTTTTTTTCCGAGGAATTTGGGGTTTTTCCAGGGGATTTGGTTTTTTTTCCAGGGGATTTGGGGTTTTTCCATGGGATTTGGTTTTTTTCCAGGGGATTTGTTTTTTTTTTTTTTTCCGGGGGATTTGGGTTTTTTTCCGGGGGATTTGGGGTTTTTCCCCCCGGCGGCGGGACGCGGACCACCTCCGCCGCTGCTGCAGGAGACCCCAGGGTGGTGAGGAGCACCCTTGGGGGGGGCTCCCCAACCTCATGCGCCCCCCCCCATTTTCTCTTCCCCACCCCCACCCCCCCCACCCCATAGGTCGCACGGCGGCGAACGGCGAGCAGGAGGACCCCAATTTCCCCCGCCGAGCCCTTCCGCGCCTCCTCCCCCGCCCCCTCCGGCCTGACCCCCCCGTCAGGACCCCCCCGCCGACGGAGAACCCGGTCAGGACCCCCCAGCCGACGGCGACCCCCCCTCCGACGGCGACCCCCCGCCACACGAAGACCCCCCAGCGGACGGACTCCCCCCAGCGTACGGAGACCCCGCGGCGCGCCGAGACCCCCCGGCGGCGCGCGGAAGGCCCGCTTCCTACAGACCCCCCCCCGCAGACCACGAGACCCCCCCACCGACCCAAGGGGACCCCCCCAACCCCTCGGCGGCCACCACCCCGGGGACCTTCCGAGGCCGCCGAGGGCCCGGAGGGAGAAGCGCCGCGGGCGATACGGGCGCCCGGCAAGGAGCGCCCCTACCAGTGCGGCGAGTGCGGCAAGTGCTTCGGGCGCTTGACCCACCTCAAGACCCACCAGCGGACCCACACCGGGGTGAAGCCCTACGCCTGCGGCTCGTGCGGCAAGAGCTTCGGCCACCTCTCCACCCTCACCACCCACCGGCGGCTCCACACCGGCGAGCGGCCCTACGGCTGCGGCGCCTGCGGCAAGACCTTCACCAACCCCTCGGACCTCAACAAGCACCAGCGGTCGCACACGGGCGAGCGGCCCTACCCCTGCGCCCGCTGCGGCAAGCGCTTCAGCCAGCAGTCCAACCTCACCATGCACCGGCGGTCGCACACCGAGGAGCGGCCCTACCCCTGCGGGGCCTGCGGCAAGAGCTTCAAGTACCTGGCGGACCTGACGGTGCACGGGCGCTCGCACACGGGCGAGCGCCCCTTCCCCTGCGCCCACTGCGGGAAGAGCTTCAGCAACAAGTCGTCGCTCGCCCGCCACACGCGGATCCACGCCCGGGCGGCCGCCAGGGACAAGTGATTGAGGGGGTGGGGGGGGGGGGGGGTGGGGGGGAAGGAGAGGATGGGGTGGTGGCGGTGGTCCACCAGGAGGTCGTGATGGGGTTGGGAGAGGATGGGGTGGTGGTGGTGGTCCCTGTGAGGAGAATGAGGTGGTGGTGATGGGGTTGGGAGAGGATGGGGTGGCGGTGGTGGTCCCCGTGGGGTGCTGGAGGTGGTGGTGATGGGGTTGGGAGAGGATTGGGGTGGTGGTGGTCCACCAGGAGGTCGTGATGGGGTTGGGAGAGGATTGGGGTGGTGGTGGTGGTCCCCGTGAGGAGAATGAGGTGGTGGTGATGGGGTTGGGAGAGGATGGGGTGGTGGTGGTGGTCCCCGTGGGGTGCTGGAGGTGGTGGTGATGGGGTTGGGAGAGGATTGGGGTGGTGGTGGTCCACCAGGAGGTGGTAGAGTTTGGAGAGGATGGGGTGGTGGTGGTGGTCCACCAGGAGGTCTTGATGGGGTTGGGAGAGGATGGGGTGGTGGCGGTGGTCCCGAGGAGGTGGTGGTGATGGGGTTGGGAGAGGATGGGGTGGTGGTGGTCCACCAGGAGGTGGTAGAGGTGGGAGAGGATGGGGTGGTGGCGGTGGTCACCATGGGGTGCTGGTGGTGGTCCAGAGGAGAATGAGGTGATGGTGATGGGGTTGGAAGAGGATGGGGTGGTGGCGGTGGTCCTGAGGAGGTGGTGGTGATGGGTTTGGGAGAGGATTGGGGTGGTGGGGCTCCACCAGGAGGTGGTAGAGTTGGGAGAGGATGGGGTGGCGGTGGTGGTCCCCGTGGGGTGCTGGTGGTGGTCCACCAGGAGGTGGGAGAGGTGGGAGAGGATGGGGTGGTGGCGGTGGTCCCGAGGAGGTGGTGGTGATGGTGATGGGGTTGGGAGAGGATGGGGTGGTGGCGGTGGTCCCTGTGGGGTGCTGGTGGTGGTGGTCCACCAGGAGGTCTTGATGGGGTTGGGAGAGGATGGGGTGGTGGCAGTGGTCCTGAGGAGGTGGTGGTGATGGGTTTGGGAGAGGATGGGGTGGGGGTGGTGGTCCTGAGGAGGTGGCGATGGGGTTGGTGGTGGCCCCCAGGAGGTGGTGATGGGGTTTTCCAGCCACCAGGGGGTTTGGAGAGGTTGGGCGCGTGGGGCGGATGCGGCCGTCCGGCGATGGTTTCGTGGTGGCTGCTGTGGCTGGATGGGGCAACGGGGATGGGGATGGAGACGGGTTGGTGGTTGATGTCCTCCGAGAGCCTGGGGGCTCCAGAACTTGGTTCCTGGTCCCAGTGGAGATCTACCATGGACAGGGGTGAAGATGGGTTGATGGTCGATGTCCCACACGAGCCTGGAGGCTCCAAGACACAGCAGTCTTGAGATGTAACGTAGGTGGAGGTGAAGATGGGCTGATGGTTGACGTCCTCCGTGAGCCTGGGGGCTCCAGAACTTGGTTCCCTGGTCCCAGAGGAGATCCTCCACGGATAGAGGGTGAAGATGGGCTGGTGGTTGATGTCCTCCATGAGCCTGGGGGCTCCAGGACATGGCAATCCTGAGATGTAGCAGGTGGTGATGAAGATGAGCTGGTGGTTGATGCCCCCCCCCCAAGATCTTGGTGGCTCCAGAACTTGGTTCCCTGATCCCGGAGGAGATCCTCCACGGATAGAGGGTGAAGATGGGCTGGTGGTTGATGTCCCCCAAGAGCCTGGGGGCTCCAGAACTTGGTTCCCTGGTCCCAGAGGAAATCCACCAAGAATAAGGATGAAGATGGGCTGATGGTCGATGTCCCCCAAGAGCCTGGGGGCTCCAGAACTCGATTCTTGGTCCCAGCAGAGATCCGACACGGACAGGGATGAAGATGAGCTGCTGGTCGATGTCCCCCACCAGCCTCGTGGTTCTTCGGGCTCTCGCCCACCCCCTCCACACCCCCCCAACCTCCTCTTCACCCCCAGGACACCCTAATTAAGCACTCAAGGACCTATCGCCCTTTCCCCCCCCCCCCAACTATTTATTCGTTGTCACCCCCGCAGCCAGCGACCTCCTCCTCGCCGGGGCCTTAACTCTCCACGACCGACCTACCTCATGGACCTCTTGGTGGACACCCGGGGCCTCCTCCCTGCGGGTTCGCCCCCCCCTCACCCCGCCCCCCCTCGCTGTAACGACGGTTTCACCCATTTCTCTGCGGCCCCTGCTCCGCTGCTTCTTTGTCTGCAGGGAGCGGGGGCAAGAAATTGCACGCCGGGGGGGGTCGCGGGCAATGCAAGAAATTGGGGGTTGGGGTGAAAACCGTCGGCCGCGCAGCTCGCGCTGCACCGCCTGCGACCGCGCCGCGCGTGCCCTGGTGCGTTCGCGCCGCGGCACGCGGCTTGCAGCGCGGCGCCGGCGGCACGGCGCGGTGTTTGCTCGCGGCGTCCCCCGTGGCTCGCGGCGTGCTGCGGTGCTGGCGGCACGGCGTCGCCTTCGCGGCGCGGCGGTTTGCGGCACGCTGCAGCGTTTGTAGCACGTGCACAGTGGTTGCAGCTCACTGCGGTGTTTGCAGCACTGCACGGTGGTTGCAGCGTGCATGCATGGGGACACGGCTGGGACACCTGACCCGAAGCGACCACAGGGACAGTCCATCCCTAATGACATCACGCCCGTCATAAAAGTGGCAGGAGAGGTTTTGGGGGAAGGTAGCCAATGTTCGTAGACGGGTTGGCCAACGGGTTGGCCAACGGGTTGGCCAACGGTCTACCCACGGGATGGAAGGCTTCAACTCCTCCTCTTTGATTCGCGTTGACTTTTCGACTTACCTTGAACCATTTTGGGGCGGACCCCTGCACGTCATCTCGCCCTAACACACCACGCGGCTCAGTTCGTTGGATTTGCGAGCATTTTTTTTCACAAAACCGCGAGGGGAGGGAAAACGCAACGGCGACGTCGCAGCGGAAAATGATCGTAGAAAAAAAGGAAAAACAGAGATGGCAAGAAACGCGTTTTTCTGCATTCTGGGCTGCTACCGTATCATTTTGAGATGGAGATTACTTGAGAAAAATATAGAAGGTGAAGACTGCAAAAAAATGTATTTTTCCGTACTCCACGTTGCATCTTTTCAGGGAGGGATGAATTGGGGAATTATTATTATTATTTGGGGGAAAAAAAAACAGAAAATGCAGACTTCAAAATGTGCCTTTTTTCCACATTGCACGGTGCTGCCATGTCGGTTCGGAGGGGGATGAGGGTTATTCCAGGAAAAACACAAGGAAGGCCAAAAAAAAAAAAAAATCCGCATTTTTTTTTTGCGTTCCAGGTTGCTGCTGCATTGTTTTGGGGAGAGAGGCGGGTTATTTGAGAAAAAAAAAAAAAAGGCGGAAATTGCATGCTTCAAGAGATGCCAATGGAAGAAAAAAAGAAAAAAAGGAAAAAAAAGCTTTGCATGGCACCAACCTTCCTCATCGGCACGGCGAGGAACCAGCGAGGGGCGAGCACTGCTCGACGCCGGCCCGGACGTCCACCACCGCCCGGCTGCGTGCCACCCCCGTCACGGCCACGTGGTGCGGTTGGTCGTCGCCGAAGTCGCGGGTCAACCGTGCGGTGAACGGGACGCGGCCGTCCAGCTGGCGTCCCACCAAGGCCACCGTGCACGTCGTACGGGGTCGCACCTCCACCTCAACCTTGCGGGTATGGACAACGTACTCGCCGGCGGTGGCTCGCCCCACCCAGGTGATTCTGGTGACGTTGGTGGCCTCCCAGCTCACCCCGTTGAAGGCCAAGGGGGCGGCTTGCAACGCTCCGCGGACGGTGGAGAAGACCTTCTGGTCCAGCTCCCAGTCGTGCACCACCTCGGTGGCCTCTTCCAAGGTGACGTCTTCCCGCGTCCCTCGGCAGCCCTCGTTCTTCACCGTGGTCTTCGTCAGGGTGACGTCCTCCCCGCGCCCCACTGCCTCGCTTGTGTTGTAGCGGACGTCCGAGATGGTGACGTCTCCCGGGCCCGTCTGGAAGGCCAGGACTTGGTACCACTTGAACCAAACCTCCTTGTGGTCCACCACCACGAAGAAAGCCCGCTGGTCTTTGGAGACCTTCCCCAAGCCGTACCGGTTCCTGCCGACGTAGATGTCAACGGAGGGGCAGCCCTCCACCGCGTTTTCTGGCACGTCGCCGAAGGAGTCGTCCACCCAACGCAACGCCTCCAGCTTTCCTCTGTTGACCAGCACCTTGAAGTTGGACACGTTATGCTCAGACTCCCAGAACGGGTAGAAGCAAAACGGGCCCCGGCTGGGGACGTAGGCACCGGTGTTGCAACCGTCCACCTCCGTTGAGCAGACGTACTCCGTCGTCTTGGTGTAGTTGTTCCAGTTGGACACGGCGTCGGCCGGCAGCGTGCCGTCAAAATCCACCCATTCCAGGTAGGAAGGTCTCTCCTTGCCTTCAACAATCTTCTGGTTAAGGTTCCAGCCGGTGGCTGCAGGGGGAAAAAAAAAAGAAAAGAAAAAAAAAAGGGGGGATTTTGGCCATATAAGATGCAACCGAGATGCCTCCATCCTTCCGACGCTGACGGGGGGGATGAAGAAGAGATTCCCCACCGGGGATGAGGCCAGCTCCGTACCTGCACCATCAGAGGTGGCCAAGAAAATGCTCAAGAAGGCCCCCGCCAACGCTTCTTGGGTTTTTGGGGTGAAAAGGGGTTGGAGGACATAGGGACGGACGAGGCCGAGGACTCACCGAGGTGCTGGAGAAGTTTCCTTCCCACCGGCGGCGATCCAGGAGCTCCATCAGCCCCGCCTTGGACGAGGAAGAGGAGGGCAGCGACGAGCCGGGGCTGTAGGGAAGACCGAGGGAGGGGTCACCCGTCGAGGACGTCCCCAACGGCGGCGCCCGGGGCCGGGAGGTCACGGCCGGATCCCGACCCAACCTTTTTTCATTTTTCGGGGTTAAAATTCCACCCGCCCGTGTTGACACAGCTTTTAATTTTTAACTACCTTGGGGGGGGGGAAGGCTGGGAAACGCAACGCAGCGCTTGCTCAAAACGGCCTTTTTTCAAAAAATTATGATGATTTTTTTTTTAATAACTATTTTCTGGGAGCTGGAGTCTTCAGGATGGTTTAAAATTCCCCAAATGCCCCAAAATGCGCCCGGCGAAGAGCCATACCTCGTACGTCAGCATCCTGCCAGCCACCTCCGGAGGCTACGAATGAAATATACACATATTTGTGCAAAAATGTACAAAAGACGTGAAACGTACAAAAAAATGCAATACATAAATACTTAAAATAAATATAAAATACATAATTTTTTTGATAAAGAAACATTTATTTCAACAACCCCACGGACGCACCCTCCTCCCATCCCATCAAACCAACCTGGATGGCTCAAACCATCCCGTCCTCGCACCAGGACAAGGCTCCCAAAAACGTCCCCATTTTGGGGCTAAAACCAACCATTTTGGGTTCCGCTGGGTTCTTCCCCCATCAGGCTCAACGCACACCCCAACAGGCGCTGAGGTCGTTCTCGCGCGCTCCCTACCTTGCCTCTGCTCCAACCTCCAATCTCACCGCAACGCAAATCTCGTTATTTTGGGGTGATTTAGGTCCTTTTTGGGTCGCTTCTGGAGCGGAGCGGTGTTTTCTAGGGCGGCGTGCTCTCCCGGGGCCGTGCAAGCCCGGGAAAAGCTCAAAGTCTGAATGGGAAGAGAAGTGCAAATAAATGCAAAACAAAACAAAACAAAACAAAACAAAACAAAAAACTAAAGGGGGTTGGCGATTATTGGGAAACCAGCAAATTTTCTGCTTTTTGCAGAAATTCGGCATTATTGCAGGTTTTTTTTTATTTCGAGTGGGAAAAACATATATTGGCACCCAAACAGCAACCTCGAGCAGCACAAAATGCCCATTGCCGGGTTTTGCAGGTGCCAAAACCGGCTCATCTCACCCCAAACGTCAGTCAGAAGTCGTCGTTTCTGGAAGAAACACGTAAATCGCTATTTTTCCTTTTTAACCAAAAAAATCTTCGTTTTCTGCTCCAGACCCGCTGCGTTCGCGCATTCGGAAGAGAAAAGCATCAGAAATCACACCCAAAATCCCGATCCGCCAGGGATGCTAAATAATGGGGGGGGGGGTTCCCCTGGAAAGAGAAGTCTTTGCGGGCTGGGATGCACCAATTTGAAGAGTTTTCACCCCAAAAAGGGGCCGCGGCTGCTGAGCTCATCCAGCATCGCCTTCGTTGTCCCCAAAATGTTGTTTTTTTGGCATGGAAACGTGCTCTTCGGTGGCTTGCTGTCGGACACGGAGCCGTGGTCCCGCCGGTGCCCAACCCCGTAGCAGCCAGCAGAGAATCCCCCCCCCCCCGACCCCAACACCACCCCTCCTCCCAGTGCTCCCAGTCCCTTACTGGGAGGCACTGGGGGCCCCAGGAAGCAGCGGGGGGGAAGCGGCAGGTCCCAACGTGCAGCCTTTATTGCCCCGTTTCAACTCGACTGCCCCATCCGGGGGGGCCGGGGGGGGGCAAATATCCCCCAGGAGGGAGTGCAAATACCCCTGGGGGGGTGTGGGGGGGGCAAATAATGCACGGGGGGGGGGGGGCAAAATGGCCCGGGGGGGGGCAAAATGGCCCGGAGAGGGGGCAAATAGTCCAAGAAAGTCGATAACCCAGAGGAAAAGGGGCAAAAATGGGGGGGGGGGGGCAAAAAAAAATGAGGGGGGCAAATACCCCAGAAAAGGGGGGGCAATTCCCCGGGGGGGGGGGGGCAATTATACCCCCTGGGGGGGGTGAAAATACCCGGGGGGGGGGGGAGGCCCTGTAGTGTTGGAGATGCCCCCCTCTGGGGTATTTGGGCAGGGTCAAAGGTCACCCGGGGTGGGTCAGAGGTCACCAGAGGTCAAGGGTCAGCCCTCAGAGGGGGGGGTCACCAAGTAGGGGTCAAAGGTCAGAGGTCAGCGCAGGGCGGCTCCGGGGTGGAGGGGGGACGCAGGTCGCTGGGGGTCGGAGGTCAGGGGTCGGAGGTCAGGGGCCAGGGTCGGAGGTCAGAGGTCGGAGGTCAGAGGTCAGGGGTCAGAGGTCAGTCCCGGCGCAGGTTCTTGAGCCGCTCCTCGAGGTCGGCGTCGGCGTCGGCCAATGCGGCAGCGGCAGCCGCACCGCCGCCCTCCCCCGCCGCCAGCGACCCCCCCGGCGGGGGCAGGGCTGGGGGCAAAGGGCAGAGGTCAGGGGGTCGCCACCCCATTGTGTGTCCCCCCCCCTCCCCCCCCAACCCACCCCCCCCAATCCCCCCAAAATGTCCTCCCCCCGAGCCTCCCGAAAACGCTCCCCAGGGCACCTCTGGCCCCCTAAAAACCCCAAAACACCCCCAAAATTGACCCCATTCCCCCCCCCAAATCTTCCTAACCCCCCCCAAATTCCCCCCCCGGCCCCCCCACCCCACTCACTGCCAGCTCGTCGGTGAGGGTCAGCCCCAGCTCGTCCAGCACCTGGGACACCACCGCGTCGCTGGGGGGGGGGGGACAACAAGGGGTGGGGGGTCAGAGGTCACACCGGGACTCCCAAATTGTCCCCTGATCCCACCCTGTCCCCCCCCAGGTCTCAGACCCCATGTCCCATGACCCCAATGTCCCCTGGTGTCCCCCCCACAACCCCAATGTCCCCTCGTGTGCCCTGCACGACCCCAATGTCCCCTCGTGTCCCCCCCATGACCCCAATGTCCCCTGGTGTCCCCCCCATGACCCCAATGTCCCCTCCTGTCCCCCCCAATGTCCCCTTGTGTCCCCCCATGACCCCAATGCCCCCTCGTGTCCCCCCCACAACCCCAATGTCCCCTCGTGTCCCCTGCACGACCCCAATGTCCCCTCGTGTCCCCCCCACGACCCCAATGTCCCCTCCTGTCCCCCCCACGACCCCAATGTCCCCTCGTGTCCCCCCCACGACCCCAATGTCCCCTCCTGTCCCCACCCAATGTCCCCTTGTGTCCCCCCATGATCCCAATGTCCCCTTGAGCCCCCCCCCAATCCAATGTCCCCTCCTGTCCCCCCCATGACCCCAACGTCCCCTCGTGTCCTCCCCACGATCCCAATGACCCTTTGTGTCCCCCCCCACAACCCCAATGTCCCCTGGTGTCCCCCCCCAACGCCAATGTCCCCTCGTCCCCCCACGATCCCAATGTCCCCTCATGACCCCAATGTCCCCTCGTGTCCCCCCCACGACCCAATGTCCCCCCGTGTCCCCCATGACCCCAATGTCCCCCCCGTGTCCCCCCATGACCCCAATGTCCCCTCGTGTCCCCCCACGACCCCAACGTCCCCTCGTGTCCTCCCCACGATCCCAATGACCCTTTGTGTCCCCCCCCACAACCCCAATGTCCCCTGGTGTCCCCCCCCCAACCCCAATGTCCCCTCGTCCCCCCACGATCCCAATGTCCCCTCATGACCCCAATGTCCCCTCGTGCCCCCCCATGACCCCAATGTCCCCTCGTGCCCCCCCATGACCCCAATGTCCCCTCGTGTCCCCCCATGACCCCAATGTCCCCTCGTGCCCCCCCATGACCCCAATGTCCCCTCGTGTCCCCCCATGACCCCAATGTCCCCTCCTGTCCCCCCCATGACCCCAACGTCCCCTTGTGTCCTCCCCACGATCCCAATGACCCTTTGTGTCCCCCCCCCCAACCCCAATGTCCCCTGGTGTCCCCCCCCCCAACCCCCAATGTCCCCTCGTCCCCCCACGATCCCAATGTCCCCTCATGGCCCCAATGTCCCCTTGTGCCCCCCCCCACCATCCCAATGTCCCCTCGTGTCCCCCCACGACCCCAATGCCCCCTCGCGTCCCCCACAACCCCAATGTCCCCACGTCTCTGTCCCCCCCCGCCATACTTCCCCCCCCCACCTCTCTTCCTCGTCGTCCTCGTCCCCCATGGCGTCGTCGATGGCGTCGTTCATCAGCTCCTCCTTCATGTCCATGATCTCCGCCTGCTTCTCAAACTCCATCATGATCTTCTGGATCTGCGGCAGCTTCAGCTGGGGGGGGGGGGACACAGCTGGTGGCACGTGGGGACGCGGGGGGGCCACTACGTGGCGGCCACAGCGAGTGGGTTCCTGGTAGCCGCGGCCTTGGGCGCATGCCCTCCACCAGCCCGTGGCGGCCACCGACATCCTCGTGGCCGCCCCAAGCAGCCGGCGGTGACCGCGGCCACCGGGGTGTCGTCCCCCCCCGGTGAAGCTGGTGGTGGCCACGGCTTTGGGGACATCCTCACGGCTAGCCCAGGGCAACCGTCCCCGTGGCTAGCCCCGGGTGACTTGAGGTGGCCATACGATCTTTGGGATAGCCTTGCGTCCACCCCAGAGCAACTCGTGGTGGCCACGTTCTCAAAGACGTCCCCGTGGCTACTTCAGGGCAGGCCACGATGGCCACAGCCTTGGGGACAACCCCATGGAGCACCTTATGGTGGCCACGGGCTCAGGGACATCCCCAGGGCACCTTGTAGTGGTCACAGGTTCAAGGACATCCTCATGGCCCCACCTGTGGAGATCTTGGTGGCCATGGGCTCAAGGACATCCTCATGGCCACCTCTGAAGAGCTCTTGGTGGCCACGGGCTCAAGGACATCCTCACGGCCACCCCCGGAGAGCTCTTGGTGGCCACGGGCTCAAGGACATCCTCACGGCCACCCCCGGAGAGCTCTTGGTGGCCACGGGCTCAAGGACAACCTCGCGGCCACCCCTGAAGAGCTCTTGGTGGCCACGGGCTCAAGGACAACCTCATGGCCACCCCCGGAGAGCTCTTGGTGGCCACGGGTTCAAGGACAACCTCACGGCCACCCCTGGAGAGCTCTCGGTGGCCACCCAAGAGCTTGAGGACGCCCCCCCCCGCGGGCACCCACCTGGCGGTTCATGGTGGCCATGGCCTTGGTGACCCCCCTTCATGGCCTGGGCCATGGAGTTGTTGGACTTGAGGGTCTGGATCTTGAGGGACACGGCCTGGACGTTGGCCCGCATGGTGATGAACTTCTTCACGTAGCGCCGCGTCCGCACCAGGTCCTTGGCCATGATCTTCACCGCGTCCTGCGGGCCGGGGTGGGGGGTGGGGTGGGGTGAGGGGGGGACACGTTGGGTGGCCGTGAAGCCCCCCCCCAAGAGGCCTGGGGGCACCTCCAGGGACCCATCAGTGTCCCCTCAGGCCCAGCAACATCTCCGCGGTCGCCTGGTCCGCTTGTACCCGCTGCGGTCACTTGGGGCCCTCCGTGGTCCCACCACGTTCCCCGGTCCCCAGTAGGGTCCCCGTGGCCCCCACTGCGGTGTCTTGTGGTCCTCCCAGTCCCCAGTAGGGTTCCTATGGCACCCACTGTGGTTTTTTGGGGTCCTCCACGCCCCCACCATGTTCCCCGTTCCCCAGTAGGGTCCCCATGGACCCCATTGCATTTTTTTGGGGTCCTCCACACCCCCACCACATTCCCCAGTCCCCAGCAGGGTCCCCGTGATCCCCACTGCGGTCTTTTGGGGTCCTCCACGCCCCCACTACCTTCCCTGGTCCCCAGTAGGGTC
>NW_027663557.1:0-215429 GCF_964034855.1 Anser brachyrhynchus | reverse complement strand
AAGACTATCACAGCCCACCTTGCCTGTGGCACCTGATAAGCAGAAGAGAAAGCAACCACAGCAGCAAAAGCCACGGCACCCTTAGGACAGTTACTCTCATCCCCTCCTTTACCTCAGCTGCTTACCTACCCCACATGGCAGATGCTTCCACCCGTTCTCTGAAGCCACCTAGAGCACCTCTAAAAGAGAAACTGGAATTTTACTCTATTTGATATAGTTAAAAAAACTGCAGCGACAACCGCACCCCAAAAATAACAGCTACCTCTGTTCATCACTCACCAGAGTCACTCCAGAGGTAGCTCGGGTCGTGACGTCCTGTACTGCACGCTGCGTTTCAGCCTGAACAAAGGAAAACACAGTCAGAAGATAAACATTCAGCTGCCAGCATTAGCACCCATCCCTCAACAACAGAAGTGACCCCATATTTAATGTTTTCGTTTCAAATAGCAGTCCACTTGCCTCTGTACCTGCAAGTTAGATCCAAGCTCGAAAGGAACGGCTACCATCACCCATGTGCCACCTGGGAACACAGAAGGACAAAATGACCACTGTGCTTGCAAGCCTCCACCTGCCACACTGCTCCTCTGTCCCAGCCAGCCTCACCTCAGACCCTCAGAGGGAAACACCTGAACGTCTTCCCCTGTGGTGGTTTTACAGGGGTAGGCGACCGAGCTCCACCAAAACCGCTCTCTCACTCTCCCTCCTCAGAGAAGGACAAGGAGAAAATACAAGGAAAAAGGGCTCAAGGGTTGAGATAAGGACGAGGAGATTACACAGTAAATATCGTGATAGGCAAAACACACTCAGCATAGAAAGATAGAAAGATTTATTGCTTATTACTACACAATGTAGAGAAGCGAGAAACAAACGAAAGCAACCAAAAGCACCTTCCCCCCCAACCACCCTCTTCCACCTTCTCCCCCCCAGCGGTACAGGTGATCGGTGTTTATGGTCAGTCTATAGCGCTTCTTTGCCGCCACTCCTTCTCGGACGCCCTCATCCCCTGTGCTGTGGGGTTCCTCCCACAGGATGCAGTCCTTGGTCAACTGATCTGGCATGGCCTTCCCACAGGCAGCAGCTCTTCCAGAACTGTTCCAGATGTAAGTCCATACCACGGGGTCCATCCCTCAGGAGCAAACTGCTCCAACCTGGGTCCCCCACGGGCAGCAGCTCCTGCCAGCTCACCTGCTCCTGCGTGGTCCCCTCTCCACGGTCTACAGGTCCGGCCCGGAATCTGCTCCGGCAAGGGTCTTCCACAGGCCGCAGCCTCCATCAGTGCAGGTCCACCTGCTCCACCGTGGCCTCCTCCACCAGCTGCAGCATGGAACCCTGCTCCACCGTGGTACTCCGTGGGCTGCAGGGGGACAGCCTGCTTCACCATGGTCCTCGCCACAGGCCGCAGGGGACTTCTGCTCCGGCACCTGGAGTACCTCTCCCCCTCCTTCTTCACTGACCTTGGCGCCTGCAAGGCTGTTCCTCACTCCTCTTGCTCTCCCAGCTGCTGCATGGACCAGCGTGTTTTTTTTTTTTTTTTCCTGTCTTAAATATGCTCTCACAGACGCGCAAACAACATCACTTGCCAAAATGTGCCCGGGCGGCGCCGCGCCAAAATGTGCCCGGGCGGCGCCGCGCCAAAATGTGCCCGGGCGGCGCCGCGCCAAAATGTGCCCGGGCGGCGCCGCGCCAAAATGTGCCCGGGCGGCGCCGCGCCAAAATGTGCCCGGGCGGCGCCGCGCCAAAATGTGCCCGGGCGGCGCCGCGCCAAAATGTGCCCGGGCGGCGCCGCGCCAAAATGTGCCCGGGCGGCGCCGCGCCAAAATGTGCCCGGGCGGCGCCGCGCCAAAATGTGCCCGGGCGGCGCCGCGCCAAAATGTGCCCGGGCGGCGCCGCGCCAAAATGTGCCCGGGCGGCGCCGCGCCAAAATGTGCCCGGGCGGCGCCGCGCCAAAATGTGCCCGGGCGGCGCCGCGCCAAAATGTGCCCGGGCGGCGCCGCGCCAAAATGTGCCCGGGCGGCGCCGCGCCAAAATGTGCCCGGGCGGCGCCGCGCCAAAATGTGCCCGGGCGGCGCCGCGCCAAAATGTGCCCGGGCGGCGCCGCGCCAAAATGTGCCCGGGCGGCGCCGCGCCAAAATGTGCCCGGGCGGCGCCGCGCCAAAATGTGCCCGGGCGGCGCCGCGCCAAAATGTGCCCGGGCGGCGCCGCGCCAAAATGTGCCCGGGCGGCGCCGCGCCAAAATGTGCCCGGGCGGCGCCGCGCCAAAATGTGCCCGGGCGGCGCCGCGCCAAAATGTGCCCGGGCGGCGCCGCGCCAAAATGTGCCCGGGCGGCGCCGCGCCAAAATGTGCCCGGGCGGCGCCGCGCCAAAATGTGCCCGGGCGGCGCCGCGCCAAAATGTGCCCGGGCGGCGCCGCGCCAAAATGTGCCCGGGCGGCGCCGCGCCAAAATGTGCCCGGGCGGCGCCGCGCCAAAATGTGCCCGGGCGGCGCCGCGCCAAAATGTGCCCGGGCGGCGCCGCGCCAAAATGTGCCCGGGCGGCGCCGCGCCAAAATGTGCCCGGGCGGCGCCGCGCCAAAATGTGCCCGGGCGGCGCCGCGCCAAAATGTGCCCGGGCGGCGCCGCGCCAAAATGTGCCCGGGCGGCGCCGCGCCAAAATGTGCCCGGGCGGCGCCGCGCCAAAATGTGCCCGGGCGGCGCCGCGCCAAAATGTGCCCGGGCGGCGCCGCGCCAAAATGTGCCCGGGCGGCGCCGCGCCAAAATGTGCCCGGGCGGCGCCGCGCCAAAATGTGCCCGGGCGGCGCCGCGCCAAAATGTGCCCGGGCGGCGCCGCGCCAAAATGTGCCCGGGCGGCGCCGCGCCAAAATGTGCCCGGGCGGCGCCGCGCCAAAATGTGCCCGGGCGGCGCCGCGCCAAAATGTGCCCGGGCGGCGCCGCGCCAAAATGTGCCCGGGCGGCGCCGCGCCAAAATGTGCCCGGGCGGCGCCGATCACAGACCTACCCTTTACAGATGAAAAAGGTAACTCTGATACGACCCTGCTCAGTCTCTTGGTAATACTGCGCCTACGTGGTCAAGCCTCTTGTAGTGTGTAATCAAGCTCTTTTTAGTCCTCTGGAGAGTTACACAAGTGCCTTCATACGTCTAGAGATTCAAATATGACCCAAAAACACAAGTGGATCCCACCACCCCAAAAACAAGTGAGCCAGCAACCTCTGCTAAATATCCCTCTAGTAAGTGATTTCCAAGCACTTAAAATCTAAAAATCCATAGATTCCAACCTGCCCAAAGAACCCTGCAACTGACTGAAGGAAAAACAAAGCACTTACCCCAAAGAGGAGCCCAGGCACAATGAACTCCCTAATGGCATACCTGGGGCTCATATACCATTTGGCCCCGCCCAGCACCCAAACCCAATCACCTGGGAAAGGGGAGGTGGTAAAGCACAAGAAAGTAAAAAGAGCACAAGCAGCACAGCAGCTGTGGGGTTTTTTTTTGGTGGTTTTTTTTTAGTTTTGTATTTTGTTTGTTTGTTTTTTGTTTTTCTTTTTTTTTCTTTAATCTGGTTTAGCTCAATAGCATGCAGACTGCAGACAAGAGAACTGGGGTGATTCTAGAAGCAACAATCCCCATGCTTTTGCTGCAGCTTTGAATATTGAAAGGACAATATGACCAAGCAAGTAACTGAAATTTTTTCACCTAGAATTAGCTCAAACCTTTATTTATATAGAAAGAAAAATCTGGGAGCATAACAGATTACATGCCAAAAAAAAAAAATCAATTCCATGTAATAACATCACTCGCAGGAAAAATCACATACTTGAGTAGGCTATCTGAAAACCAAAAGGCTATGCTGATGGGTCAAAACACACTACAGGACAATGGAGCCTGGCCCTCTGCTGCACCAGCTTAAATCCTATCCCTACACTCACCAAGGTGCAACCCCAGCCCAAACACAGACACACCATTTCAGGCTATACGGGATGGGGCTTCAGGCACCGCTTCACCTACTGAAGAAGACCACCATCAGGAGCTGCCACGCCAGACGACCTTTTTCCTCTGAAACACCTTTCTCAGGAACCAAACAGCATTCCAGTGACCTGCTTCGCTCCTATTCTAAAGACTATCACAGCCCACCTTGCCTGTGGCACCTGATAAGCACAAGAGAAAGCAACCACAGCAATAAAAGCCACTGCACCCTCAGGACAGTTACTCTCATCCCCTCCTTTACCTCAGCCGCTTACCTACCCCACACGGCAGATGCTTCCACCCGTTCTCTGAAGCTACCTACAGCACCTCTAAAAGAGAAACTGGAATTTACTCTATCTGATGTAGTAAAATAAGTGCAGCGACAACCGCACCCCAAAAATAACACCTACCTCTGTTCATCACTCACCAGAGTCACTCCAGAGGTAGCTCGGGTCGTGACGTCCTGTACTGCACACTGCGTTTCAGCCTGAACAAAGGAAAACACAGTCAGAAGACAAACATTCAGCTGACAGCATTAGCACCCATCCCTCAACAACAGAAGTCACCCCATATTTAATGTTTTCGTTTCAAAACAGCAGTCCACTTGCCTCTGTACCTGCAAGTTAGATCCAAGCTCGAAAGGAACGGCCACCATCACCCATGTGCCACCTGGGAACACAGAAGGACAAAATGATCGCTCTGCTTGCAAGCCTCCACCTGCCACATTGCTCCTCTGTCCCAAACAGCCTCACCTCAGACCCTCAGAGGGAAACACCTGAATGTCTTCCCTTCGCTTCAGATAAGGGATGACCAGGCTGATAGAACTCTCACCTTCCCTCATTGTTCTGAGACACAGGCATTTCCCTGTCCAAGACTTCACAAAGCCCCTGCAGAGACAAGAGAAAAGCACACCCTGAGGCACCTCACAGCCACAGCGTACCTGCTGCAATGCCTATCTCTTCCCAGATCCTTTGCTTCAGCTGCTCACCAGCTCGAACTGAGATTCTTCGCTCACAGCGCCGCGGCAAACTCTGCCCGGGCCACGCAACACACACTGCACAAGCTACGTTGTTTAAGACACACGAGCTGGAACATTCCTGCCCAACAACCAGTGGCATCGCACAGGAAGGATGCCGCACGCTCCTAGAAACCAAACCTACCAGTCCTGAACAGCTCCCCTGCCAGACAATTCCCCACCTCCTCCTGCCAACCATGCTCAGCACACACACTATTTGGCCTTAAAAAAAAAAAGTAATAACATACACACACAAAAAAAACTACTGAGCTCCACAAATGCCAAAAAGCCATGCACACACAGCAGCCCCTGCAGGGGTATTCACAGACTTACCCTTTACAGATGAAAAAGGTAACTCTGATACGACCCTGCTCAGTCTCTTGGTAATACTGCGCCTACGTGGTCAAGCCTCTTGTAGTGTGTAATCAAGCTCTTTATAGTCCTCTGGAGAGTTACACAAGTGCCTTCATACGTCTAGAGATTCAAATATAACCCAAAAACACAAGTGGATCCCACCATCCCAAAAACAAGTGAGCCAGCAACCTCTGCTAAATATCCCTCTAGTAAGTGATTTCCAAGCACTTAAAATCTAGAAATCCATAGACTCCAACCTGCCCAAAGAAGCCTGCAACTGACTGAAGGAAAAACAAAGCACTTACCCTAAAGAGGAGCCCAGGCACAATGACCTCTCTAATGGCATACCTGGGGCTCATATACCATTTGGCCCCGCCCAGCACCCAAACCCAATCACCTGGGAAAGGGGAGGGGCAAAGCACAAGAAAGTAAAAAGAGCACAAGCAGCACAGCAGCTGTGGGGTTTTTTTTGGTGTTTTTTTTAGTTTTGTATTTTGTTTGTTTGTTTTTTGTTTTTCTTTTTTTTTTCTTTAATCTGGTTTAGCTCAATAGCATGCAGACTACAGACAAGAGAACTGGGGTGATTCTAGAAGCAACAATCCCCATGCTTTTGCTGCAGCTTTGAATATTGAAAGGACAATATGACCAAGCAAGTAACTGAAATTTTTTCACCTAGAATTAGCTCAAACCTTTATTTATATAGAAAGAAAAATCTGGGAGCATAACAGATTACATGCAAAAAAAAAAAAATCAATTCCATGTAATAACATCACTCGCAGGAAAAATCACGTACTTGAGTAGGCTATCTGAAAACCAAAAGGCTATGCTGATGGGTCAAAACACACTACAGGACAATGGAGCCTGGCCCTCTGCTGCACCAACTTAAAACTCATCCCTACACTCACCAAGGTGCAACCCCAGCCCAAACACAGACACACCATTTCAGCCTCAACACAGTTTTGGAAACTGCTGGAAAGCAGGCTTCAACCTCAGCGAGGCGTGCTCAGGCTACACGGGATGGGGCTTCAGGCACCGCTTCACCTACTGAAGAAGACCACCATCAGGAGCTGCCACGCCAGACGACCTTTTTCCTCTGAAACACCTTTCTCAGGAACCAAACAGCATTCCAGTGACCTGCTTCGCTCCTATTCTAAAGACTATCACAGCCCACCTTGCCTGTGGCACCTGATAAGCACAAGAGAAAGCAACCACAGCAATAAAAGCCACTGCACCCTCAGGACAGTTACTCTCATCCCCTCCTTTACCTCAGCCGCTTACCTACCCCACACGGCAGATGCTCCCACCCGTTCTCTGAAGCTACCTACAGCACCTCTAAAAGAGAAACTGGAATTTACTCTATCTGATGTAGTAAAATAAGTGCAGCGACAACCGCACCCCAAAAATAACACCTACCTCTGTTCATCACTCACCAGAGTCACTCCAGAGGTAGCTCGGGTCGTGACGTCCTGTACTGCACACTGCGTTTCAGCCTGAACAAAGGAAAACACAGTCAGAAGATAAACATTCAGCTGACAGCATTAGCACCCATCCCTCAACAACAGAAGTCACCCCATATTTAATGTTTTCGTTTCAAAACAGCAGTCCACTTGCCTCTGTACCTGCAAGTTAGATCCAAGCTCGAAAGGAACGGCCACCATCACCCATGCCACCTGGGAACACAGAAGGACAAAATGACCACTGTGCTTGCAAGCCACCACCTGCCACTCTGCTCCTCTGTCCCAAACAGCCTCACCTCAGACCCTCAGAGGGAAACACCTGAATGTCTTCCCTTTGCTTCAGATCAGGGATCACCAGGCTGATAAAAATCTCACCTTCCCTCATTGTTCTGTGACACGGGCATTTCCCTGTCCAAGACTGCATGAAGCCCCTGCAGAGACGAGAGAAAAGCACACCCTGAGGCACCTCACAGCCACAGCGTACCTGCTGCAATACCTCTCTCTTCCCAGATCCTTTACTTCAGCTGCTCACCAGCTCGAACTGAGATTCTTCGCTCACAGCGCCGCGGCAAACTCTGCCCGGGCCACACAACACACACGGCACAAGCTACATTGTTTAATGTTATAAGCGAGACCACGCAATTTTCTGGTCTATCGAAGATAATTTATTTATTAAGTAAGCAGGTACAAGCAAAACAGCGCTGGGCGGCTGGGGAGTCTCCGCTCCATCACAGCACACAACTTTCCCTTTTCAGTGTCGCCGTTTTATAGCATCCAAGTTCGGCTTGTCAGGACTTGTTGAATCTTCTGAAGCTGTGCAGTTCGTTCTGTTTCTTTCAATGATCATGCGTTGTGCTCGTGTTCAAGGGTAGTAAAGCAGCAAACAGTATTTCACAGAGTCTTTGTTTTACCAAGGACGTTTATCCAACACCCCCTCCCCACTATCTACTTGCTTAGTCTTCCCCCTCAACAAGGTCGTAAATTGCAAAACCTTGTCTTCTCAGCAGATTCTCTGAATTCTTTTTAAAGACAATGAACAAACACCTGCTAATTTATCACAATCCCTCCTTTTTCTTTTTCTAACATATTTTGTTCATTGATGAATTTTTGAAGCACTTGTTTGCTCAATATTAAAGTTGCTGCGTCATCCTCCTCCTGTTCAAGAGATTCATATTTCGCACACACAAGCGTAAGTTGAGCTGCCTCTAATCGGTTTTTTACAATTGTGATTATTTGATTGAATATACGTGGTCCAAAAGTTAGTGTAAATATGAGCAGCAACAAAGGTCCTGCTATAGCTGATAGCAGTGTAGTGAGCCAAGGTGAGTAATTAAACCAGGATTCGTACCAGTTTCGGTGGGCTTCATTCTCCCTTTTTCGTTTTTCTAGCCCTTCTCTCAATTTAGTCATTGTATCCCTCACCACTCCAGTATGATCAGCATATACACAACACTCCTCTCGTAGGGCTGCACACAATGCTCCTTATTGTAGAAAAATCAGATCTAATCCCCTACGATTTTGTAGTACTACTTCAGATAAGGATCGCACAGATTTCTCTAAAGCTTATATAGATTGCTCGATACGGGCCAAATCCTCATCTACAGCAATGCGTAACGAGGTAAATTCTTGGCTTTGTTTTACCAGAGAGGTAATTCCAGTTCCGGCTCCTGCAGCCCCCAGAATCATCAGAGTGGCTAAAGTAAGAGCCGTAATAGGCTCTCTCTTCCTTAAGTGTTTTTTTGCCATAGCATGTTGGATGTACATATACTCCTCAGAATGGTAAAGAATCCTTGGGATAATTACTACCTGTACACAGAAATCATGAGACGAGTTGAACAATTTCAAAGATAACATGGAGTCACCCCCAGAGACGAACATACCCATCTGGTGTTATCTGCTGGTATTAACCATTTTTCTTTGTCTAATTGTGTAACATTTTCTGTAATATTGCATAGATGGAACTTCTCACCAGGGACCGTGCCTACGCATCTGCCATTCCCAGTTACTTCCGTTAACGTTATTCCTACATCCCTTCCCCAATTGCATTGAGGGGGATCGGTTTCGTTTGAACGGGTGGTCTCTCCCAGATCCCCAATGGCGTCGTAATATGGGGGCCTTATATCAAGACATAACCAGCAAGGTCTAGGCACGTCTGGATTTGTTTGATTCAACAACTGATAACTAGCATTCACGATTCTCCATATGTTATTCCCGGTCACCCCTTCATTTCTAATCCCGTACTCCGGGTTTACTGATTTATTAGCAACCTCCAGTGGTTTAGGGCTATTAGGAGTGTCCTGGTTCCAGTTAGGACAGAGTTAATTTTTCCTCATAGTAGCTGGTAGGGTGCTATGTTTTGGATTAGGATGAGAAGAGCGCTGATAACATGCTGATGTTTTAATTGTTGCAGAGCAGTGTTTACACCAGGCCAAGGACTTTTCGGCTTCTCGCTCTGTCCTGCCAGCGAGCAGGCTAGGGGTGCAGCAGGAGCTGGGAGGGGACAGACCCTGGACAGCTGACCCAAACTGGCCAAAGGGGTATTCCATACCATCTGACGTCATGCTAAACAATATATAGGGGTGGCTGGCCGGGGTGGGGGGCCGGCTGCTCGGGGATAGGCTGGGCATCGGTCAGCGGGTGGTGAGCAATTGCATTGTGCATCACTTGTTTCTTACACATTATTATTATTAATACTATTATCATTATCACTATTATTACTATTGTTATTATTATATTCCTGTCTTAATAAACTGTCTTTATCTCAACTCACAGGCTTCACTTTCCCGTTTCTCTCCCCCATCCCAGAGAGGGAGGGGGGAGGGTGAGCGAACGGCTGTGTGGTGTTTAGCTGCCAGCCGGGTTAAACCACAACAAGGAGTTAGCATTCTAAAAGCTTGTGTAGGCTGAATCCTCAAAACACTCCCCGACAGTTTCTGATTTCGTCCCACCCGTTGGGGACTCTTCGTCTCTTCCTTCTTTATATAGATGATGCCTCCCCTATCAGTCCCCCAGCAGTAGTTATCTGCTGAACAACATGGTGATCTTCCCATCTAATCAGGCTCCATTTAAAAGGTTTGTGAGGGTGCGCAGACCCAGGAACAGTGTAAACAATCGTACCCATTACTATGTATCGCAAAAAAAAAAAAATGGCTAGGGCCCATTTTCCAGAGTTCTTTACCTGGCCACGTAATTCCCCACCGTTTCACTCTCTGCCTCGCTTGTCGGTTCGGTTGCAGCGAACTACAAGGTGCAGGTTCTTCTCGGCAGCAGCAGTGTTCTTCAGGGGAGTTTTTCAGGTAACCGCGACCTTTTTCTGATCAAACAGGGTCCCCTCTCCTCCTTTTTACGATACATAGACAGTTAGACCATACTTATCGAGTTCGTTTCAACGTGAGCTTTAAGTCATCAGGGCCTGCGACCACTTCCCATTCGCTTTTCTGGATCGGTCCTTTCACGCCACTGGCATGCGTTCACCCCTTCTCAGCCATCCGGATAGCCGTCTCTGTGATAAGTAAAACAACATAGGGGCCTCCCCACCGTGGTGTTAAAGACATTTCTTTCCATGTCTTAATTAGAACCCTATCTCCAGGTGGTATCCTATGGATTGCTATATCTAGCCACCAAGCCTTTCGCTTGCAACTCCCTCCGTCAGTTCATAAGCTGTATTAAATAAGGTTTTAATTGGATATCCTGTACCTGGGGATCAGATGGCATCTCTAAATCATAAGGCATACCATACAGCCTTTCAAAAGGTGAGATTCTGACATCGGCTCGGGGCTATGTCCGGATATTCAATAGTGCAAGCGGTAAACATTTCACCCAGGAGGTCTTAGTCTCTATCATAAGCTTTGTTAGTTGCTTTTTAATTTCACCATTCATTCGTTCTACCTTTCCCGAACTCTGAGGATGCCAGGGAGTGTGATATTCCCATTTAATTCCCAGAGCCTTCATCGTGTCTCGGGATACCTTTGACACAAAGTGTGGGCCTCGATCAGAGTCAATTGCTTCTATTACCCCGTATCTGGGTATGATGCTTTCTAATAATATCTTTACCATGGTTTGAGCTGTGGCCCTTGCCGTAGGGAATGCTTCAACAAAGTTTGTGAGGTGGCCTACAATAACTAATAAGTATCTATATCGCCCCGTTTTCGGAAGTTCAGTAAAATCTAATTGAATCTTTGCAAAAGGTCGATGTGCCAATTCTCGTCCTCCTCCCGGGACCCTTTTTCTCATGTGTTGAGCATTTACCCTCCAACAAGTTACACAATCATTTACGATCCTCTTTGCTATATTATAAATCCCTATACACATATAATATGTGGCAAATTGATCCACCAACACCTGAGTACCCCAGTGCGTCTGTTCATGAAATCTCCGTAGCACCCTCATAGCTACTGATTTTGGTAACACTTCCCGTCCATCAGGCAGTACCCATTTCCCTTTATCGTTTGTTTTTTTTTTTTTGGAACCCCCATTTGTGTCATCTTGTCTTCTTCTGTAATAGTGAAACAGAGTAAGGGGAGGGGAATGGGTCCATTCGACCACAGGGAGTTAGTCGGCCTGCACTTGTAGCAGTTTTTATAAGGCGGGCTTTCTTCCTCAGAACAATTGCATTCAATCCCATCAACTCCCCATTCACTCCACAATCATAACATGGAAATTCCTTTAAGTCTTTCCCACAGTATTAAGTATTATATTAAGCACTATTATATATTATGTTATTAATTATTATATTAATTATTATATATTAACTATTAAGTATAAGTATTATTTCCCACAGTCTGGGCAATCTTCCTTCGTTCTTATAATTCTTCTACTCATTAATGCTGCCCTTTTTGCCTCCTGATCTGCTCGATTATTACCCCTAACCTGAGGGGTGAGGCCTTTTTGATGCCCTTTTATATGTACTACGGCAATTTCTTTGGGCTCTCTGATAGCTTGTAAAACCTGGGTAATCAATTCCTGATGTATTAAACCCTTTCCTTGTGAATTGATGAGCCCCCTTTCTTCCCATATTTTACACAAATGTATGTACTACCCCATAAGCATATTTTGAATCTGTATATATTGTACCGCTTTTATTTTTCAGCAATTTTAGGGCCCGCAATATGGCATATAGCTCGCAAGTTTGGGTGTACCAGCTAGGACTCAAAGGTCCAGATTCCACTATCTCAAAAGTTTTCCCATTTACTAACGGGAAGGTTTACTACCTTCCCTGGGGCACCTGATAAGCAGAAGAGAAAGCAACCACAGCAATAAAAGCCACTGCACCCTCAGGACAGTTACTCTCATCCCCTCCTTTACCTCAGCCGCTTACCTACCCCACACGGCAGATGCTTCCACCCGTTCTCTGAAGCTACCTAGAGCACCTCTAAAAGAGAAAACTGGAATTTACTCTATTTGATGTAGTAAAGTAAGTGCAGCGACAACCACACCCCAAAAATAACACCTACCTCTGTTCATCACTCACCAGCGTCACTCCAGAGGTAGCTCGGGTCGTGATGTCCTGTACTGCACACTGCGTTTCAGCCTGAACAAAGGAAAACACAATCAGAAGACAAACATTCAGCTGACAGCATTAGCACCCATCCCTCAACAACAGAAGTGACCCCATATTTAATGTTTTCGTTTCAAAACAACAGTCCACTTGCCTCTGTACCTGCAAGTTAGATCCAAGCTCGAAAGGAACGGCCACCATCACCCATGCCACCTGGGAACACAGAAGGACAAAATGACCGCTGTGCTTGCAAGCCTCCACCTGCCACATTGCTCCTCTGTCCCAAACAGCCTCACCTCAGACCCTCAGAGGGAAACACCTGAATGTCTTCCCTTTGCTTCAGATCAGGGATCACCAGGCTGATAGAACTCTCACCTTCCCTCACTGCTCCGTGACACGGGGATTTCCCTATCCAAGACTGCACGAAGCCCCTGCAGAGACAAGAGAAAAGCACACCCTGAGGCACCTCACAGCCACAGCGTACCTGCTGCAATACCTCTCTCTTCCCAGCTCCTTTACTTCAGCTGCTCACCAGCTCGAACTGAGATTCTTCGCTCACAGCGCCGCGGCAAACTCTGCCCGGGCCACGCAACACACACTGCACAAGCTACGTTGTTTAAGACACACGAGCTGGAACATTCCTGCCCAACAACCAGTGGCATCGCACAGGAAGGATGCCGCACGCTCCTAGAAACCAAACCTACCAGTCCTGAACAGCTCCCCTGCCAGACAATTCCCCACCTCCTCCTGCCAACCATGCTCAGCACACACACTATTTGGCCTTAAAAAAAAAAAGTAATAACATACACACACAAAAAAAACTACTGAGCTCCACAAATGCCAAAAAGCCATGCACACACAGCAGCCCCTGCAGGGGTATTCACAGACTTACCCTTTACAGATGAAAAAGGTAACTCTGATACGACCCTGCTCAGTCTCTTGGTAATACTGCGCCTATGTGGTCAAGCCTCTTGCAGTGTGTAATCAAGCTCTTTTTAGTCCTCTGGAGAGTTATGCAAGTGCCTTCATACGTCTAGAGATTCAAATATAACCCAAAAACACAAGTGGATCCCACCATCCCAAAAACAAGTGAGCCAGCAACCTCTGCTAAATATCCCTCTAGTAAGTGATTTCCAAGCACTTAAAATCTAGAAATCCATAGACTCCAACCTGCCCAAAGAACCCTGCAACTGACTGAAGGAAAAACAAAGCACTTGCCCCAAAGAGCAGCCCAGGCACAATGAACTCCCTAATGGCATACCTGGGGCTCATATACCATTTGGCCCCGCCCAGCACCCAAACCCAATCACCTGGGAAAGGGGAGGGGCAAAGCACAAGAAAGTAGAAAGAGAGCACAAGCAGCAGCAGCTATGTTTTTGTTTGTTTGTTTGTTTTTTCTGGCCTAGCTCAATAGCATGCAGACTGCAGACAAGAGAACTGGGGTGTTTCTAGAAGCAACAATCCCCATGCTTTTGCTGCAGCTTTGAATATTGAAAGGACAATATGACCAAGCAAGTAACTGAAGTTTTTTTCAACTGCAAGCAGCTCAAACCGTTGTTTTTATACAGGAAGAAAAATCTAGGAGCATAACAGATTACACACCAGAAAAAAAGATCAATTCCATGTAATAACATCACTCGCAGCATAAATCACGTACTTGAGTAGGCTATCTGAAAACCAAAAGGCTATGCTGATAGGTCAAAACACACTACAGGACAATGGAGCCTGGCCCTCTGCTGCACCAGCTTAAATCCTATCCCTACACTCACCAAGGTGCAACCCCAACCCAAACACAGACACACCATTTCAGGCTACACGGGATGGGGCTTCAGGCACCGCTTCACCTACTGAAGAAGACCACCATCGGGATCTGCCACGCCAGACCACCTTTTTCCTCTGAAACACCTTTCTCAGGAACCAAACAGCATTCCAGTGACCTGCTTTGCTCCTATTCTAAAGACTATCACAGCCCACCTTGCCTGGGGCACCTGATAAGCAGAAGAGAAAGCAACCACAGCAGCAAAAGCCACAGCACCCCTAGGACAGTTACTCTCAACCGCTCTTTTACTTCACCCACTCACCTAACCCCCGAGGCAGATGTTTCCATCTGCTCTCAAGCCACCTAGAGCACCTCTAAAAGGCAAAATGGATTTTTATTCTACTTTTTGTAATAACTTAACTGCAGTGACAACCGCACCCCAAAAATAACTGCTACCTCTGTTCATTGCTCACCTTGCCTGAGGTAGCTCAGGTCGCAACGTCCTGTATTGCGCACTGCATTTCAGCTTGAACAAAGGAAAACACGGTCAAAAGATAAACATTCAGCTGCCAGCATTACCACCCACCCTTCAACACCACAGGTGACCCTATATTTAATTTTATCATTTCAAAAGAGCAGTCCACTTGCCTCTGTACCTGGAAAGTAGATCCAAGCTCAAACGTGGCCACCTGCAAGGCCGGGGGGGGGGGGCATTTGGCAGCCACCTGCAAGGTGGGGGGGCACCTGGCAGCTTTGCTCTAACAGACCCTACTAGTTACCTCAAAAAGATGGGCTTACCGGTCTCAATTTGAAATGCATCAGTCCATAGGCTCTGACCCACCTAAAGAACCCTGCAACTGACTGAAGGAAAAACAAAGCCCCTACCGCCAAGGAGCAGCCCAGGCAGAATGCCTGCCCTAATCATGTGGAAAATGGGAGGGGCCGTGCATGAGAAGAGATAAAGAGAGCAGGAGGAACAGCAGCCCTGGTTTTGGTCTGGCTTAGGTCAACAGCGTGCAGAGTGCAGCACAGGCAATCAGCCTGTTTCTCCTGAAAGACTTACCTTAGCTTTGGTGAAGGAAACTGACCGGGCTGACAACCCTCTCACCTTTTTGCACCACTCCACAACATGGGGAATTCACCTCTCCACGGCTGCACGAGGGAACTGCAGAAACAAGACAAAGCACACCCTGAGGCACCTCATAACCACAGCCTACCTACCTACTGCAATACCTCTGCAATACTTATACCTCTCTTCCCAGCTGCTTTACCTCTGCTGCTCTCCATCTCCAAATCACATTCTTTTAACTGTCACACAGAGCGGTGGTCCTCCAGGTGCCATAGAGCAGCGCCATTATTTTTTTTCTTTTTAAATTTCAGAACAGCTTCCCTTCAAAACAGCTTTCTGCTTCCCTCTGGAAATGGACAGTAGGTCAAGCCAGTCACCGAGTTGCCAACGCAGAGCTTCACAGTTCCAGAAGGTGCTCTTTCATTCGACCGATTCCTCAGAAGTGTTACCTACCACTAGCAAAAGCAATAAACAGACTGCAAACAGGCACTGCCACATTTGACAAACTTCATGTTTTTAATTTTATCATTTCAAAACAGCAGTCCGCTTGCCTTTACATCTGAAAAGGCAGATCAAACCAATCACCAAGTTGCCGAACAAGAACTTGACAGTTCCAGAAAGTGCTGTTTCCTTTGACCGGCTCCTCCTAAGGTTTACCTACTGCTGGAAAAAAAGAAAAAAAGACTGTGCCAGCTGCCCTTAAGTACTCACCCAGAGCTTGAGTATTCGCCCAGAGACAGACCAGATGTCTTTCCCAAAAGAGTCAGGACAATGTGTTATTGCACTGTTGGACCACCATGTTAGCTACCATCACTAATTGCCAGGCAGGACAGCTCCAGGCCAAACACACACGTAAAAAGGCACACTACAAACATCATGAACAAAACATGGGAAAAGAATTACTTTTCATGAATTACTTTTTCAAGAATTACTTTTACATGTCGTCTCAGGGAGGAAGTAACTACCCTGAGCAACGTGCCCTTACCCACTAGGAAGCTGAGCGGCAATGTGAAAAACTACATTTCCCGGCATGCCACGGAAACCAACATGGCCGGCAGGAAGCTCAAAACCCAAAGACCACAACTCCCGGCATGCTGCGGGGCACGAAGCCTGGCAGTTGCTACAGCGCATGCGCATCTCCTCCGTCTGCAGTACCTCCCTTTCGCCAGCAGGTGGGAGCAGAGAGCCACGCGTCACCGCAGCGCCTCTTCGCCTACAGCACCGCCCGCTGTTCGGCCACCAGGTGACACCAGGCGCCGCCACGCCACCCTGCTCCATGCATGGGCAGAAACAGAACGGCAGGCACGGCTTCCCAGGCCGTCTGCTCGTTAAGGGAAGCGGCGGGAGCCGCGTGGAACACCACACAAGAACGGCAAGAAAAAGCATCCCGCTCCACGGGCACTGGGGAAGTAACTGCCCATCCTAAAAGGCCCCGTGCTGAGCCGCAACGTGAAACTACAGTTCGCAGCATGCTCTGGAAACCAATGTGGCCAATCAAAAGCCCGGAGCCCAAAGACCACAACTCCCAGCATGCTGTGGGGCAAGACGCTCCCAGCCACCTGACCCAGCTGACGCCCCGCCCCAGAGTCAAACCCATGCTTTCTGATCCGCCGCCTACTACCCCAGCCACGGATCCTGCAGGACCCAGCCGCCCCAACACCCTTCCCTCCCCTCTGCCACGGACGCCCAGGCCCTCCCTCACCTGCTGCTCCGCAGCAGCCACAGCCTAGGTCATGCTCGCCAATCACTCCCTCTGCGCAGACCAGTCCCAGCACACCTGGCCCAGGGAGCAAACACAGCACAGGCCTACCCCCACCATTGCTGCCCTTGCCCCCCCCCCCCCGCCTGCAGCCTCCCCAGCAGGGTGGCCCCCACACCCAGGTCGCTTGTCTGTGTCCATTGGCTCCCCCATGGACAATAAACACGGGGCCAACACCCCAGCCCCTGCCCCCTCCACACCCAGGAACCTGCACCTAGCAGCACGGCCACAGCCACTTACAGTGTCCACAAACACAGAGGGCAGCACAAGCCAGAAAGCAAACTTTATTAAACTCTTACGCAGGACTCCTGGGAGGGAGACTGCGGCAGAACTCCCTGCCCAGACATTCTCCCCTTCCCCTGGGGGGCTGCGGGGCTCAGGCATCCAGCAGGTCCATCCGTCCGTCTCAGCATCCATGCCCTGGGGAACAGCTGCCTCCTGCAGAAATGGGCTGTGAGGCACAGAAGGAGGAAGAAAAAGGAAAAGGGCACAAGTGGGATACAAGCAGCAAGAGAGGAACTGGGTGGACAGACAGACAGCAGGGCAGAGGGACAGAAGAACCACCGGGGGGGCAGGGAGTGGGACAGGGGTGATCAACGGGGTTGGACAGAGAGTCCAACAGAGGCACAATTGCGACAGCCAGGATGACCGAGAGTAATAGCAGTTTTACTGACATCAGACAGCATTAGTTTGGGATGAAATCAGAGTTTTGGTTTTTGGATCAGAGATGACTCTGTTGAACAGTCTCTGCCTTTCCAGTATTTGAAAGGAAAAGGCATGAGGATAAGCACACAAGTATGAAGCTATTATTACCAACAGAGATGCTGGAAGTAGGCTTCTCAATATCGCTTCTGGTACTTGTGGAGTAATTGCCTTAAGTAACTAGGCAAATTAAACTAATATTCACATTTTAAAGAAAATGTGCAGCATTGAAAAAGCTTTCAGGGTGGAGGGTAGCTGCGCTACCTAAGTGTTCCCTAGGCCTCCAACTTTACATGCTATTGCACTAGGGGAACTTGGTGTGCTGACTCTAAGGAACAGTACAGAGCGTAGAGCAGAGTGGAGACACCACGGATAGGCTCTGTGATGAGACGGGGACCTGATGCTCTTATGCGCACCAAGACTGATAAGCTGCATGTTTACCATCCTTGTGAGAAAAATCTCAAATAATTTTCTTCAGACAGGATCTTCTGTGAAGCTATTTTATTCGTGATTGCAATGGCGGGCATCCTGTCAATCAGGAACGCATTTTAGTAAACAAATCATAACCTTTTATTCCCTATTACCCGACGCCTGATCACCTCCCCTGTTTCCTCATTGGCCAAGTACTACAGGTTCACAAGCTACTCGACGCTCCTCTATACCACGTATGTACAATTTTTGTGTTTTTTCAACCCTTTAATTTCTCCTTTCTTATGTTTTGAGAACTTTGTGATCTTTGTTTTACTGTTCTCACACTGCTCATCTTGTTTTTCTCAAGCTTCTACCTTATTTTGGAACAGTGAGGCCTTCTACTGTCCACTTATCTACAGGTGACCCATTCGGTGATAAACTGGAGCTGATTGATACAGCGGTGCACTAAGGGTTAAGAAGAAGGTTACTCACAGGCATAGAGTGGTAACCAGGCTAGAATAAGAGAAAGTGGGAACCAGTAAGAAGTTGCTAGGCTCGGACGGGCCTATAGAGGGCTATGCATGATCAAAAGGAATGCACTAATCAGAAGTCTGTAACTACGCACGCTAGCTGCGTGCAGTGCATGTAGCTGGTTCAGAAAGCTATATAATATCTGGCATTGGAACAATAAAGGGTCTCCATTTCTCGACTATCTTGGAGTCTGTGTCCTCATTCCCTTCACTTATCTACTTAGCATTTCTCCTTATTATGACTACACGATTACCTTGGAATACAGAAAAGTAATTCTCTACTGCAAAAACACAACTTTGTTTCTCACACCCTGAGCCAACCACCTGTCATGGTTTTGACAGAACGCTGTACTCTAGTGAACTTTTGCTCATTATATCATCACTATAATACCAAACCACACCTCCATCCCAAAAGCTCCATGCCTCCAAGCTGCGACCGCCCCTCACTGAGCACACGCTCTGAATTTCTCAGACCCCTATAGCTTTAAACGAAAGCAAGAAAACTTTACAAATCATAACCAAGATATGCCTGACTAGAGTCACTCAAGCTCCACCTAAAAGGGACAGAAAATAATCACAGAGTCATAGAATATCCCGAATTGGAAGGGATCCACAAGGATCATCGAGCCCAACTCCCGGCATCACACAGGTCAACCCAAAAATTCAGACCATATGACTAAGTGCACAGTCCAAATGCTTCTTAAACTCCGGCAGACTTGGTGAAGCGACTACCGGCCTGGGGAGACTGTTCCAGTGCTCAACAACCCTCTCAGTGAAGAACCTCTTCCTGATGTCTAGCCTGAACCTCTCCTGCTGCAGGTTGACACCATTCCCACGGGTCCTATCACTGGTCTCTAAAGAGAACAGATTGGTGGATAATGTAAATTGGCTTAAGTGAAAGGGGATGTTAGGGAAGATACCATCACGAAGGATACCTTTCTGACTTCCGGGATCAGTCGACGGGCTGAGCCTCTCTTCCCCCCGCACTGGGATGTCGTGGGGTAAGATCTGAATGCTTGGTTGTACCAGGCGTCTCCGTAGAAACTCAGAAATCTCTAGAGCCTTTGTGCCTTTTAATGCGTTAATAGCCAGGACGAGTACCCGTGTATTTCATGCGTGCTCGCTTGCTTTTGCGGACAGTGAATTTATCGCCGACAATTCCAAAGAACCTGTGTCCCTGTTGCTGTAATAAACTGCCCTTCGTTGCATTGTTCCTAGCTGTGACAGTTCTCATTGAACACAACTGGAGCGAGGGTGTCCTACGTTATTGGTGAATCCGTGACCCTGGTAGTTCAGTACCCCGAATCCGACCAGACCCGTAACAGTTAGTCAGCTACGCCCCTTAACACGACAGTATTTCATAGAGAAAAACATTAAGCCTAAGATTTCTCATCCCTAAGGCCTTAGGGGGGCAGGCCGAGAAGGAACCAGAGATGCTTAGTATGTCTCCTGAGAATCGCAGCTTACAGTTACTACACGTCTTCTGGTCTCATGGGATGAGGCAGAGGTATAATTAATTCCTTCTCCATCTCTCTCTAAAGAGTTTTCCTCCTATCTGTGACAAAGGAGAAAAATGTTATGGTCGTGGAAGTCGTTATACAAAGCCACACTCAGTGAATTCACTATTACAGTTAAGATCGTTTTTAATCGAAAACACCTCAGCAGCAGTGTTACCACTGCAAACATAGCGCTGCACAAAAATTCAACTCAAGATAAAGGAAAGGGCGAGCTAAAAGGACAAATGACGTGACCGAAGGCATCTTCAACAACCATCTGGTAGATGGTTGTCCACAGCCCTTGGATTCCATGGTTGTCTTCCCTGCCAAGTGAATCCTGGAAGAACAAGAAAAGATACACAACATGTCCACAAAAACTTTTGGGGAGGCTACTGAAAAGAAAAACAAAAAAATAGAAACAGCATGCAGCTAGTACGTCAGTTTTGTTAACAGAGTAACATTAACATACTAGAAATTTCCACATTCTATGTAGCCCCAAGGTGGTGCTGGGTACATCCACTGATATTAATGGGGTGGCACAATGTAAGAGATAGTTAATAGACAAGGTACACCTGAGGTGCACAGATTGCATATTCCATGCGACAAAAAAGGCACAGCTTGGCACCCAGTTTGGATCAGCTTGTGTATGAGTCTGCTGATACGTGAGTATATACAGCAAGCAGACAAGTCTTTTACTCCACAGACTCAGTTTCATTTATGTATATACATACATATACATATGTGTATGTATCTCTCTCTCTCTCTCTACATATATATATATATAAACAAACAAACGTTGGGAACTTCATAACCACTTGAATAACAATCATTAGCTATGCCTACGCTGAAAGCCAGGACTATGCCTAAGTGATTAAGTAAACACAGAGTCTTATCTGTGAAATGCTGAAAATGCCCCATAACCACTGGGGGGCTTATGCACGGTGTACATAATTTTTACGCAAACATGCATCTTAATACACAAAGAGGAGGGGTGAGGCGGACAAAGGTTTTAGGGACGCGTCAAGACCAGAACAGCCACTGGGCAATCGCTCAGATGTGCAAAGCTCAGCTAAAACCTGCACAAATCCACCAAAAGAAGGAGGCTACCTACTTGTCTGCTTAAAATAACCTCTACAAAGAACGTATTACAAAATCAAAAACGAAACTATCATCCAGCAAAGCAAACGTCTGGAATACAATGGGCTAAAACTGACAGCTGAGGTTTGATTCTTTAGCAATTTCAAAGGTCTTCAGATCCTACCTGACTTCTCGTGCATGGTGGCATTGCAGCACAGAAATGAGGGGAGCGGGAAGATCGCAACAGGCCAAACGCGGTGCTGAGCTCCTACAGGAGCTGGTGGGATAGCACTGACAAGAGTGAGACAGGCTGTCAGCCTTCTGCACGAGCTGAAGAAGAGGAGCGCCAGTGTCCGAAGAAGCTGTTTCTTCTCATACTTCATTTAATACACACCGTCTTTAAATCCAGGACGTCTTCTTAGGGAAGAGATAAAGAAGTAGAGTTAGCGGCTCCAAGGACACTTTAGGATCTTAGTTCTTTCTATAGTTAGCTGCTATCCACAAAACCAAACCAGTTAAAATAGAGAGTTACATTAAAAATTCTTGATAATAACAAAAGTATGGGATTTAAAAAAAAAAGACATGCACGGAAAAGAGGTTAAATTATCTCATTCGTTTCTCAATTCCGCCACAAACTCCACGCTCAGCTCCTCTTAACTCACTCACCCCACTTACCCATCCAAACACAGGGCGGACGCAGCAGTTCTCATCATTCTTGGTAAAAAGACAACATTTTCATGTTTGCTGTCAAATATCATCTCTTTCCAGCACAATTTCCTGCAAGCTATGCTAACTCCTCCAGGCTTTTTAATATATGCTAGAAACTTCACTGTTTTATATTAATGACCATCTCGGTGGAAGTCGCCGAGCTGCTATCTTTGATTCTGCTGTCTTCACAAATACAAATAAAACAGTACTTCAGCAACAATCTATGACAAACTAGGCAATACATGCATCTACCTCTTACATAAGAAAGGAAAGAATTTGTAGACAACATCCAGAAAGTATTACCTTGTTAGATATCAGAGTGGTGGGGCAGAATGACAATGCTACACAAGACTGTACTTACACTCCTGGGATTGCACAGGTTTGCTGGAATACAAAAACAATAAAGTAAGGTCACTATGCGGAACAAGTTCACTCACTCCATTATTACTGTGAATGACAAGAATATTTCAGTAAGCGTTCTTTTAAACCCATGGGAATTTTCAGATTTATGTCAATTTGGCTTCATGAAAACTGAAACTTGCAGTGCAAAGATCATTTATAAAAGCTGTAGCAGGTGAGCTTTTTAGGCACGGATTTTGTCACCTTTTTGGGTAATGTTCGTCTCTCTCCCTCATTACCCCCCTTCCCTCCCCTCCCCCCCCCCAAAAAAAAAACAAGAAAAAAGATTAAAGACCACAAACTGGGACTTCTCAGAGGTATGACTCCATTTTTCACCTTATACACACAGTTTCTTCGCTATGCTAAACTTTCACAATGACTGCTACCTGAACAGAGGTAGCAGTTATTTTTGGGGTGCGGTTGTCACTGCAGTTAAGTTATTACAAAAAGTAGAATAAAAATCCATTTTGCCTTTTAGAGGTGCTCTAGGTGGCTTGAGAGCAGATGGAAACATCTGCCTCGGGGGTTAGGTGAGTGGGTGAAGTAAAAGAGCGGTTGAGAGTAACTGTCCTAGGGGTGCTGTGGCTTTTGCTGCTGTGGTTGCTTTCTCTTCTGCTTATCAGGTGCCCCAGGCAAGGTGGGCTGTGATAGTCTTTAGAATAGGAGCAAAGCAGGTCACTGGAATGCTGTTTGGTTCCTGAGAAAGGTGTTTCAGAGGAAAAAGGTGGTCTGGCGTGGCAGATCCCGATGGTGGTCTTCTTCAGTAGGTGAAGCGGTGCCTGAAGCCCCATCCCGTGTAGCCTGAAATGGTGTGTCTGTGTTTGGGTTGGGGTTGCACCTTGGTGAGTGTAGGGATAGGATTTAAGCTGGTGCAGCAGAGGGCCAGGCTCCATTGTCCTGTAGTGTGTTTTGACCTATCAGCATAGCCTTTTGGTTTTCAGATAGCCTACTCAAGTACGTGATTTATGCTGCGAGTGATGTTATTACATGGAATTGATCTTTTTTTCTGGTGTGTAATCTGTTATGCTCCTAGATTTTTCTTCCTGTATAAAAACAACGGTTTGAGCTGCTTGCAGTTGAAAAAAACTTCAGTTACTTGCTTGGTCATATTGTCCTTTCAATATTCAAAGCTGCAGCAAAAGCATGGGGATTGTTGCTTCTAGAAACACCCCAGTTCTCTTGTCTGCAGTCTGCATGCTATTGAGCTAGGCCAGAAAAAACAAACAAACAAACAAAAACATAGCTGCTGCTGCTTGTGCTCTCTTTCTACTTTCTTGTGCTTTGCCCCTCCCCTTTCCCAGGTGATTGGGTTTGGGTGCTGGGCGGGGCCAAATGGTATATGAGCCCCAGGTATGCCATTAGGGAGTTCATTGTGCCTAGGCTGCTCTTTGGGGCAAGTGCTTTGTTTTTCCTTCAGTCAGTTGCAGGGTTCTTTGGGCAGGTTGGAGTCTATGGATTTCTAGATTTTAAGTGCTTGGAAATCACTTACTAGAGGGATATTTAGCAGAGGTTGCTGGCTCACTTGTTTTTGGGATGGTGGGATCCACTTGTGTTTTTGGGTTATATTTGAATCTCTAGACGTATGAAGGCACTTGCATAACTCTCCAGAGGACTAAAAAGAGCTTGATTACACACTGCAAGAGGCTTGACCACATAGGCGCAGTATTACCAAGAGACTGAGCAGGGTCGTATCAGAGTTACCTTTTTCATCTGTAAAGGGTAAGTCTGTGAATACCCCTGCAGGGGCTGCTGTGTGTGCATGGCTTTTTGGCATTTGTGGAGCTCAGTAGTTTTTTTTGTGTGTGTATGTTATTACTTTTTTTTTTTAAGGCCAAATAGTGTGTGTGCTGAGCATGGTTGGCAGGAGGAGGTGGGGAATTGTCTGGCAGGGGAGCTGTTCAGGACTGGTAGGTTTGGTTTCTAGGAGCGTGCGGCATCCTTCCTGTGCGATGCCACTGGTTGTTGGGCAGGAATGTTCCAGCTCGTGTGTCTTAAACAACGTAGCTTGTGCAGTGTGTGTTGCGTGGCCCGGGCAGAGTTTGCCGCGGCGCTGTGAGCGAAGAATCTCAGTTCGAGCTGGTGAGCAGCTGAAGTAAAGGAGCTGGGAAGAGAGAGGTATTGCAGCAGGTACGCTGTGGCTGTGAGGTGCCTCAGGGTGTGCTTTTCTCTTGTCTCTGCAGGGGCTTCGTGCAGTCTTGGATAGGGAAATCCCCGTGTCACGGAGCAGTGAGGGAAGGTGAGAGTTCTATCAGCCTGGTGATCCCTGATCTGAAGCAAAGGGAAGACATTCAGGTGTTTCCCTCTGAGGGTCTGAGGTGAGGCTGTTTGGGACAGAGGAGCAATGTGGCAGGTGGAGGCTTGCAAGCACAGCGGTCATTTTGTCCTTCTGTGTTCCCAGGTGGCATGGGTGATGGTGGCCGTTCCTTTCGAGCTTGGATCTAACTTGCAGGTACAGAGGCAAGTGGACTGTTGTTTTGAAACGAAAACATTAAATATGGGGTCACTTCTGTTGTTGAGGGATGGGTGCTAATGCTGTCAGCTGAATGTTTGTCTTCTGATTGTGTTTTCCTTTGTTCAGGCTGAAACGCAGTGTGCAGTACAGGACATCACGACCCGAGCTACCTCTGGAGTGACGCTGGTGAGTGATGAACAGAGGTAGGTGTTATTTTTGGGGTGTGGTTGTCGCTGCACTTACTTTACTACATCAAATAGAGTAAATTCCAGTTTTCTCTTTTAGAGGTGCTCTAGGTAGCTTCAGAGAACGGGTGGAAGCATCTGCCGTGTGGGGTAGGTAAGCGGCTGAGGTAAAGGAGGGGATGAGAGTAACTGTCCTGAGGGTGCAGTGGCTTTTATTGCTGTGGTTGCTTTCTCTTCTGCTTATCAGGTGCCCCAGGGAAGGTAGTAAACCTTCCCGTTAGTAAATGGGAAAACTTTTGAGATAGTGGAATCTGGACCTTTGAGTCCTAGCTGGTACACCCAAACTTGCGAGCTATATGCCATATTGCGGGCCCTAAAATTGCTGAAAAATAAAAGCGGTACAATATATACAGATTCAAAATATGCTTATGGGGTAGTACATACATTTGTGTAAAATATGGGAAGAAAGGGGGCTCATCAATTCACAAGGAAAGGGTTTAATACATCAGGAATTGATTACCCAGGTTTTACAAGCTATCAGAGAGCCCAAAGAAATTGCCGTAGTACATATAAAAGGGCATCAAAAAGGCCTCACCCCTCAGGTTAGGGGTAATAATCGAGCAGATCAGGAGGCAAAAAGGGCAGCATTAATGAGTAGAAGAATTATAAGAACGAAGGAAGATTGCCCAGACTGTGGGAAATAATACTTATACTTAATAGTTAATATATAATAATTAATATAATAATTAATAACATAATATATAATAGTGCTTAATATAATACTTAATACTGTGGGAAAGACTTAAAGGAATTTCCATGTTATGATTGTGGAGTGAATGGGGAGTTGATGGGATTGAATGCAATTGTTCTGAGGAAGAAAGCCCGCCTTATAAAAACTGCTACAAGTGCAGGCCGACTAACTCCCTGTGGTCGAATGGACCCATTCCCCTCCCCTTACTCTGTTTCACTATTACAGAAGAAGACAAGATGACACAAATGGGGGTTCCAAAAAAAAAAAAACAAACGATAAAGGGAAATGGGTACTGCCTGATGGACGGGAAGTGTTACCAAAATCAGTAGCTATGAGGGTGCTACGGAGATTTCATGAACAGACGCACTGGGGTACTCAGGTGTTGGTGGATCAATTTGCCACATATTATATGTGTATAGGGATTTATAATATAGCAAAGAGGATCGTAAATGATTGTGTAACTTGTTGGAGGGTAAATGCTCAACACATGAGAAAAAGGGTCCCGGGAGGAGGACGAGAATTGGCACATCGACCTTTTGCAAAGATTCAATTAGATTTTACTGAACTTCCGAAAACGGGGCGATATAGATACTTATTAGTTATTGTAGGCCACCTCACAAACTTTGTTGAAGCATTCCCTACGGCAAGGGCCACAGCTCAAACCATGGTAAAGATATTATTAGAAAGCATCATACCCAGATACGGGGTAATAGAAGCAATTGACTCTGATCGAGGCCCACACTTTGTGTCAAAGGTATCCCGAGACACGATGAAGGCTCTGGGAATTAAATGGGAATATCACACTCCCTGGCATCCTCAGAGTTCGGGAAAGGTAGAACGAATGAATGGTGAAATTAAAAAGCAACTAACAAAGCTTATGATAGAGACTAAGACCTCCTGGGTGAAATGTTTACCGCTTGCACTATTGAATATCCGGACATAGCCCCGAGCCGATGTCAGAATCTCACCTTTTGAAAGGCTGTATGGTATGCCTTATGATTTAGAGATGCCATCTGATCCCCAGGTACAGGATATCCAATTAAAACCTTATTTAATACAGCTTATGAACTGACGGAGGGAGTTGCAAGCGAAAGGCTTGGTGGCTAGATATAGCAATCCATAGGATACCACCTGGAGATAGGGTTCTAATTAAGACATGGAAAGAAATGTCTTTAACACCACGGTGGGGAGGCCCCTATGTTGTTTTACTTATCACAGAGACGGCTATCCGGATGGCTGAGAAGGGGTGAACGCATGCCAGTGGCGTGAAAGGACCGATCCAGAAAAGCGAATGGGAAGTGGTCGCAGGCCCTGATGACTTAAAGCTCACGTTGAAACGAACTCGATAAGTATGGTCTAACTGTCTATGTATCGTAAAAAGGAGGAGAGGGGACCCTGTTTGATCAGAAAAAGGTCGCGGTTACCTGAAAAACTCCCCTGAAGAACACTGCTGCTGCCGAGAAGAACCTGCACCTTGTAGTTCGCTGCAACCGAACCGACAAGCGAGGCAGAGAGTGAAACGGTGGGGAATTACGTGGCCAGGTAAAGAACTCTGGAAAATGGGCCCTAGCCATTTTTTTTTTTTTTGCGATACATAGTAATGGGTACGATTGTTTACACTGTTCCTGGGTCTGCGCACCCTCACAAACCTTTTAAATGGAGCCTGATTAGATGGGAAGATCACCATGTTGTTCAGCAGATAACTACTGCTGGGGGACTGATAGGGGAGGCATCATCTATATAAAGAAGGAAGAGACGAAGAGTCCCCAACGGGTGGGACGAAATCAGAAACTGTCGGGGAGTGTTTTGAGGATTCAGCCTACACAAGCTTTTAGAATGCTAACTCCTTGTTGTGGTTTAACCCGGCTGGCAGCTAAACACCACACAGCCGTTCGCTCACCCTCCCCCCTCCCTCTCTGGGATGGGGGAGAGAAACGGGAAAGTGAAGCCTGTGAGTTGAGATAAAGACAGTTTATTAAGACAGGAATATAATAATAACAATAGTAATAATAGTGATAATGATAATAGTATTAATAATAATAATGTGTAAGAAACAAGTGATGCACAATGCAATTGCTCACCACCCGCTGACCGATGCCCAGCCTATCCCCGAGCAGCCGGCCCCCCACCCCGGCCAGCCACCCCTATATATTGTTTAGCATGACGTCAGATGGTATGGAATACCCCTTTGGCCAGTTTGGGTCAGCTGTCCAGGGTCTGTCCCCTCCCAGCTCCTGCTGCACCCCTAGCCTGCTCGCTGGCAGGACAGAGCGAGAAGCCGAAAAGTCCTTGGCCTGGTGTAAACACTGCTCTGCAACAATTAAAACATCAGCATGTTATCAGCGCTCTTCTCATCCTAATCCAAAACATAGCACCCTACCAGCTACTATGAGGAAAAATTAACTCTGTCCTAACTGGAACCAGGACACTCCTAATAGCCCTAAACCACTGGAGGTTGCTAATAAATCAGTAAACCCGGAGTACGGGATTAGAAATGAAGGGGTGACCGGGAATAACATATGGAGAATCGTGAATGCTAGTTATCAGTTGTTGAATCAAACAAATCCAGACGTGCCTAGACCTTGCTGGTTATGTCTTGATATAAGGCCCCCATATTACGACGCCATTGGGGATCTGGGAGAGACCACCCGTTCAAACGAAACCGATCCCCCTCAATGCAATTGGGGAAGGGATGTAGGAATAACGTTAACGGAAGTAACTGGGAATGGCAGATGCGTAGGCACGGTCCCTGGTGAGAAGTTCCATCTATGCAATATTACAGAAAATGTTACACAATTAGACAAAGAAAAATGGTTAATACCAGCAGATAACACCAGATGGGTATGTTCGTCTCTGGGGGTGACTCCATGTTATCTTTGAAATTGTTCAACTCGTCTCATGATTTCTGTGTACAGGTAGTAATTATCCCAAGGATTCTTTACCATTCTGAGGAGTATATGTACATCCAACATGCTATGGCAAAAAAACACTTAAGGAAGAGAGAGCCTATTACGGCTCTTACTTTAGCCACTCTGATGATTCTGGGGGCTGCAGGAGCCGGAACTGGAATTACCTCTCTGGTAAAACAAAGCCAAGAATTTACCTCGTTACGCATTGCTGTAGATGAGGATTTGGCCCGTATCGAGCAATCTATATAAGCTTTAGAGAAATCTGTGCGATCCTTATCTGAAGTAGTACTACAAAATCGTAGGGGATTAGATCTGATTTTTCTACAATAAGGAGCATTGTGTGCAGCCCTACGAGAGGAGTGTTGTGTATATGCTGATCATACTGGAGTGGTGAGGGATACAATGACTAAATTGAGAGAAGGGCTAGAAAAACGAAAAAGGGAGAATGAAGCCCACCGAAACTGGTACGAATCCTGGTTTAATTACTCACCTTGGCTCACTACACTGCTATCAGCTATAGCAGGACCTTTGTTGCTGCTCATATTTACACTAACTTTTGGACCACGTATATTCAATCAAATAATCACAATTGTAAAAAACCGATTAGAGGCAGCTCAACTTACGCTTGTGTGTGCGAAATATGAATCTCTTGAACAGGAGGAGGATGACGCAGCAACTTTAATATTGAGCAAACAAGTGCTTCAAAAATTCATCAATGAACAAAATATGTTAGAAAAAGAAAAAGGAGGGATTGTGATAAATTAGCAGGTGTTTGTTCATTGTCTTTAAAAAGAATTCAGAGAATCTGCTGAGAAGACAAGGTTTTGCAATTTACGACCTTGTTGAGGGGGAAGACTAAGCAAGTAGATAGTGGGGAGGGGGTGTTGGATAAACGTCCTTGGTAAAACAAAGACTCTGTGAAATACTGTTTGCTGCTTTACTACCCTTGAACACGAGCACAACGCATGATCATTGAAAGAAACAGAACGAACTGCACAGCTTCAGAAGATTCAACAAGTCCTGACAAGCCGAACTTGGATGCTATAAAACGGCGACACTGAAAAGGGAAAGTTGTGTGCTGTGATGGAGCGGAGACTCCCCAGCCGCCCAGCGCTGTTTTGCTTGTACCTGCTTACTTAATAAATAAATTATCTTCGATAGACCAGAAAATTGCGTGGTCTCGCTTATAACATTAAACAATGTAGCTTGTGCCGTGTGTGTTGTGTGGCCCGGGCAGAGTTTGCCGCGGCGCTGTGAGCGAAGAATCTCAGTTCGAGCTGGTGAGCAGCTGAAGTAAAGGATCTGGGAAGAGAGAGGTATTGCAGCAGGTACGCTGTGGCTGTGAGGTGCCTCAGGGTGTGCTTTTCTCTCGTCTCTGCAGGGGCTTCATGCAGTCTTGGACAGGGAAATGCCCGTGTCACAGAACAATGAGGGAAGGTGAGATTTTTATCAGCCTGGTGATCCCTGATCTGAAGCAAAGGGAAGACATTCAGGTGTTTCCCTCTGAGGGTCTGAGGTGAGGCTGTTTGGGACAGAGGAGCAGAGTGGCAGGTGGTGGCTTGCAAGCACAGTGGTCATTTTGTCCTTCTGTGTTCCCAGGTGGCATGGGTGATGGTGGCCGTTCCTTTCGAGCTTGGATCTAACTTGCAGGTACAGAGGCAAGTGGACTGCTGTTTTGAAACGAAAACATTAAATATGGGGTGACTTCTGTTGTTGAGGGATGGGTGCTAATGCTGTCAGCTGAATGTTTATCTTCTGACTGTGTTTTCCTTTGTTCAGGCTGAAACGCAGTGTGCAGTACAGGACGTCACGACCCGAGCTACCTCTGGAGTGACTCTGGTGAGTGATGAACAGAGGTAGGTGTTATTTTTGGGGTGCGGTTGTCGCTGCACTTATTTTACTACATCAGATAGAGTAAATTCCAGTTTCTCTTTTAGAGGTGCTGTAGGTAGCTTCAGAGAACGGGTGGGAGCATCTGCCGTGTGGGGTAGGTAAGCGGCTGAGGTAAAGAAGGGGATGAGAGTAACTGTCCTGAGGGTGCAGTGGCTTTTATTGCTGTGGTTGCTTTCTCTTGTGCTTATCAGGTGCCACAGGCAAGGTGGGCTGTGATAGTCTTTAGAATAGGAGCGAAGCAGGTCACTGGAATGCTGTTTGGTTCCTGAGAAAGGTGTTTCAGAGGAAAAAGGTCGTCTGGCGTGGCAGCTCCTGATGGTGGTCTTCTTCAGTAGGTGAAGCGGTGCCTGAAGCCCCATCCCGTGTAGCCTGAGCACGCCTCGCTGAGGTTGAAGCCTGCTTTCCAGCAGTTTCCAAAACTGTGTTGAGGCTGAAATGGTGTGTCTGTGTTTGGGCTGGGGTTGCACCTTGGTGAGTGTAGGGATGAGTTTTAAGTTGGTGCAGCAGAGGGCCAGGCTCCATTGTCCTGTAGTGTGTTTTGACCCATCAGCATAGCCTTTTGGTTTTCAGATAGCCTACTCAAGTACGTGATTTTTCCTGCGAGTGATGTTATTACATGGAATTGATTTTTTTTTTTTTGCATGTAATCTGTTATGCTCCCAGATTTTTCTTTCTATATAAATAAAGGTTTGAGCTAATTCTAGGTGAAAAAATTTCAGTTACTTGCTTGGTCATATTGTCCTTTCAATATTCAAAGCTGCAGCAAAAGCATGGGGATTGTTGCTTCTAGAATCACCCCAGTTCTCTTGTCTGTAGTCTGCATGCTATTGAGCTAAACCAGATTAAAGAAAAAAAAAAGAAAAACAAAAAACAAACAAACAAAATACAAAACTAAAAAAAACACCAAAAAAAACCCCACAGCTGCTGTGCTGCTTGTGCTCTTTTTACTTTCTTGTGCTTTGCCCCTCCCCTTTCCCAGGTGATTGGGTTTGGGTGCTGGGCGGGGCCAAATGGTATATGAGCCCCAGGTATGCCATTAGAGAGGTCATTGTGCCTGGGCTCCTCTTTAGGGTAAGTGCTTTGTTTTTCCTTCAGTCAGTTGCAGGCTTCTTTGGGCAGGTTGGAGTCTATGGATTTCTAGATTTTAAGTGCTTGGAAATCACTTACTAGAGGGATATTTAGCAGAGGTTGCTGGCTCACTTGTTTTTGGGATGGTGGGATCCACTTGTGTTTTTGGGTTATATTTGAATCTCTAGACGTATGAAGGCACTTGTGTAACTCTCCAGAGGACTATAAAGAGCTTGATTACACACTACAAGAGGCTTGACCACGTAGGCGCAGTATTACCAAGAGACTGAGCAGGGTCGTATCAGAGTTACCTTTTTCATCTGTAAAGGGTAAGTCTGTGAATACCCCTGCAGGGGCTGCTGTGTGTGCATGGCTTTTTGGCATTTGTGGAGCTCAGTAGTTTTTTTTGTGTGTGTATGTTATTACTTTTTTTTTTTAAGGCCAAATAGTGTGTGTGCTGAGCATGGTTGGCAGGAGGAGGTGGGGAATTGTCTGGCAGGGGAGCTGTTCAGGACTGGTAGGTTTGGTTTCTAGGAGCGTGCGGCATCCTTCCTGTGCGATGCCACTGATTGTTGGGCAGGAATGTTCCAGCTCGTGTGTCTTAAACAATGTAGCTTGTGCAGTGTGTGTTGTGTGGCCCGGGCAGAGTTTGCCGCGGCGCTGTGAGCGAAGAATCTCAGTTCGAGCTGGTGAGCAGCTGAAGCAAAGGATCTGGGAAGAGATAGGCATTGCAGCAGGTACGCTGTGGCTGTGAGGTGCCTCAGGGTGTGCTTTTCTCTTGTCTCTGCAGGGGCTTTGTGAAGTCTTGGACAGGGAAATGCCTGTGTCTCAGAACAATGAGGGAAGGTGAGAGTTCTATCAGCCTGGTCATCCCTTATCTGAAGCGAAGGGAAGACATTCAGGTGTTTCCCTCTGAGGGTCTGAGGTGAGGCTGTTTGGGACAGAGGAGCAATGTGGCAGGTGGAGGCTTGCAAGCAGAGCGATCATTTTGTCCTTCTGTGTTCCCAGGTGGCACATGGGTGATGGTGGCCGTTCCTTTCGAGCTTGGATCTAACTTGCAGGTACAGAGGCAAGTGGACTGCTGTTTTGAAACGAAAACATTAAATATGGGGTGACTTCTGTTGTTGAGGGATGGGTGCTAATGCTGTCAGCTGAATGTTTGTCTTCTGACTGTGTTTTCCTTTGTTCAGGCTGAAACGCAGTGTGCAGTACAGGACGTCACGACCCGAGCTACCTCTGGAGTGACTCTGGTGAGTGATGAACAGAGGTAGGTGTTATTTTTGGGGTGCGGTTGTCGCTGCACTTATTTTACTACATCAGATAGAGTAAATTCCAGTTTCTCTTTTAGAGGTGCTGTAGGTAGCTTCAGAGAACGGGTGGAAGCATCTGCCGTGTGGGGTAGGTAAGCGGCTGAGGTAAAGGAGGGGATGAGAGTAACTGTCCTGAGGGTGCAGTGGCTTTTATTGCTGTGGTTGCTTTCTCTTGTGCTTATCAGGTGCCACAGGCAAGGTGGGCTGTGATAGTCTTTAGAATAGGAGCGAAGCAGGTCACTGGAATGCTGTTTGGTTCCTGAGAAAGGTGTTTCAGAGGAAAAAGGTCGTCTGGCGTGGCAGCTCCTGATGGTGGTCTTCTTCAGTAGGTGAAGCGGTGCCTGAAGCCCCATCCCGTATAGCCTGAAATGGTGTGTCTGTGTTTGGGCTGGGGTTGCACCTTGGTGAGTGTAGGGATAGGATTTAAGCTGGTGCAGCAGAGGGCCAGGCTCCATTGTCCTGTAGTGTGTTTTGACCCATCAGCATAGCCTTTTGGTTTTCAGATAGCCTACTCAAGTATGTGATTTTTCCTGCGAGTGATGTTATTACATGGAATTGATTTTTTTTTTTTTGGCATGTAATCTGTTATGCTCCCAGATTTTTCTTTCTATATAAATAAAGGTTTGAGCTAATTCTAGGTGAAAAAATTTCAGTTACTTGCTTGGTCATATTGTCCTTTCAATATTCAAAGCTGCAGCAAAAGCATGGGGATTGTTGCTTCTAGAATCACCCCAGTTCTCTTGTCTGCAGTCTGCATGCTATTGAGCTAAACCAGATTAAAGAAAAAAAAAGAAAAACAAAAAACAAACAAACAAAATACAAAACTAAAAAAAAACCACCAAAAAAAAACCCCACAGCTGCTGTGCTGCTTGTGCTCTTTTTACTTTCTTGTGCTTTACCACCTCCCCTTTCCCAGGTGATTGGGTTTGGGTGCTGGGCGGGGCCAAATGGTATATGAGCCCCAGGTATGCCATTAGGGAGTTCATTGTGCCTGGGCTCCTCTTTGGGGTAAGTGCTTTGTTTTTCCTTCAGTCAGTTGCAGGGTTCTTTGGGCAGGTTGGAATCTATGGATTTTTAGATTTTAAGTGCTTGGAAATCACTTACTAGAGGGATATTTAGCAGAGGTTGCTGGCTCACTTGTTTTTGGGGTGGTGGGATCCACTTGTGTTTTTGGGTCATATTTGAATCTCTAGACGTATGAAGGCACTTGTGTAACTCTCCAGAGGACTAAAAAGAGCTTGATTACACACTACAAGAGGCTTGACCACGTAGGCGCAGTATTACCAAGAGACTGAGCAGGGTCGTATCAGAGTTACCTTTTTCATCTGTAAAGGGTAGGTCTGTGATCGGCGCCGCCCGGGCACATTTTGGCGCGGCGCCGCCCGGGCACATTTTGGCGCGGCGCCGCCCGGGCACATTTTGGCGCGGCGCCGCCCGGGCACATTTTGGCGCGGCGCCGCCCGGGCACATTTTGGCGCGGCGCCGCCCGGGCACATTTTGGCGCGGCGCCGCCCGGGCACATTTTGGCGCGGCGCCGCCCGGGCACATTTTGGCGCGGCGCCGCCCGGGCACATTTTGGCGCGGCGCCGCCCGGGCACATTTTGGCGCGGCGCCGCCCGGGCACATTTTGGCGCGGCGCCGCCCGGGCACATTTTGGCGCGGCGCCGCCCGGGCACATTTTGGCGCGGCGCCGCCCGGGCACATTTTGGCGCGGCGCCGCCCGGGCACATTTTGGCGCGGCGCCGCCCGGGCACATTTTGGCGCGGCGCCGCCCGGGCACATTTTGGCGCGGCGCCGCCCGGGCACATTTTGGCGCGGCGCCGCCCGGGCACATTTTGGCGCGGCGCCGCCCGGGCACATTTTGGCGCGGCGCCGCCCGGGCACATTTTGGCGCGGCGCCGCCCGGGCACATTTTGGCGCGGCGCCGCCCGGGCACATTTTGGCGCGGCGCCGCCCGGGCACATTTTGGCGCGGCGCCGCCCGGGCACATTTTGGCGCGGCGCCGCCCGGGCACATTTTGGCGCGGCGCCGCCCGGGCACATTTTGGCGCGGCGCCGCCCGGGCACATTTTGGCGCGGCGCCGCCCGGGCACATTTTGGCGCGGCGCCGCCCGGGCACATTTTGGCGCGGCGCCGCCCGGGCACATTTTGGCGCGGCGCCGCCCGGGCACATTTTGGCGCGGCGCCGCCCGGGCACATTTTGGCGCGGCGCCGCCCGGGCACATTTTGGCGCGGCGCCGCCCGGGCACATTTTGGCGCGGCGCCGCCCGGGCACATTTTGGCGCGGCGCCGCCCGGGCACATTTTGGCGCGGCGCCGCCCGGGCACATTTTGGCGCGGCGCCGCCCGGGCACATTTTGGCGCGGCGCCGCCCGGGCACATTTTGGCGCGGCGCCGCCCGGGCACATTTTGGCGCGGCGCCGCCCGGGCACATTTTGGCGCGGCGCCGCCCGGGCACATTTTGGCGCGGCGCCGCCCGGGCACATTTTGGCGCGGCGCCGCCCGGGCACATTTTGGCGCGGCGCCGCCCGGGCACATTTTGGCGCGGCGCCGCCCGGGCACATTTTGGCGCGGCGCCGCCCGGGCACATTTTGGCGCGGCGCCGCCCGGGCACATTTTGGCGCGGCGCCGCCCGGGCACATTTTGGCGCGGCGCCGCCCGGGCACATTTTGGCGCGGCGCCGCCCGGGCACATTTTGGCGCGGCGCCGCCCGGGCACATTTTGGCGCGGCGCCGCCCGGGCACATTTTGGCGCGGCGCCGCCCGGGCACATTTTGGCGCGGCGCCGCCCGGGCACATTTTGGCGCGGCGCCGCCCGGGCACATTTTGGCGCGGCGCCGCCCGGGCACATTTTGGCGCGGCGCCGCCCGGGCACATTTTGGCGCGGCGCCGCCCGGGCACATTTTGGCGCGGCGCCGCCCGGGCACATTTTGGCGCGGCGCCGCCCGGGCACATTTTGGCGCGGCGCCGCCCGGGCACATTTTGGCGCGGCGCCGCCCGGGCACATTTTGGCGCGGCGCCGCCCGGGCACATTTTGGCGCGGCGCCGCCCGGGCACATTTTGGCGCGGCGCCGCCCGGGCACATTTTGGCGCGGCGCCGCCCGGGCACATTTTGGCGCGGCGCCGCCCGGGCACATTTTGGCGCGGCGCCGCCCGGGCACATTTTGGCGCGGCGCCGCCCGGGCACATTTTGGCGCGGCGCCGCCCGGGCACATTTTGGCGCGGCGCCGCCCGGGCACATTTTGGCGCGGCGCCGCCCGGGCACATTTTGGCGCGGCGCCGCCCGGGCACATTTTGGCGCGGCGCCGCCCGGGCACATTTTGGCGCGGCGCCGCCCGGGCACATTTTGGCGCGGCGCCGCCCGGGCACATTTTGGCGCGGCGCCGCCCGGGCACATTTTGGCGCGGCGCCGCCCGGGCACATTTTGGCGCGGCGCCGCCCGGGCACATTTTGGCGCGGCGCCGCCCGGGCACATTTTGGCGCGGCGCCGCCCGGGCACATTTTGGCGCGGCGCCGCCCGGGCACATTTTGGCGCGGCGCCGCCCGGGCACATTTTGGCGCGGCGCCGCCCGGGCACATTTTGGCGCGGCGCCGCCCGGGCACATTTTGGCGCGGCGCCGCCCGGGCACATTTTGGCGCGGCGCCGCCCGGGCACATTTTGGCGCGGCGCCGCCCGGGCACATTTTGGCGCGGCGCCGCCCGGGCACATTTTGGCGCGGCGCCGCCCGGGCACATTTTGGCGCGGCGCCGCCCGGGCACATTTTGGCGCGGCGCCGCCCGGGCACATTTTGGCGCGGCGCCGCCCGGGCACATTTTGGCGCGGCGCCGCCCGGGCACATTTTGGCGCGGCGCCGCCCGGGCACATTTTGGCGCGGCGCCGCCCGGGCACATTTTGGCGCGGCGCCGCCCGGGCACATTTTGGCGCGGCGCCGCCCGGGCACATTTTGGCGCGGCGCCGCCCGGGCACATTTTGGCGCGGCGCCGCCCGGGCACATTTTGGCGCGGCGCCGCCCGGGCACATTTTGGCGCGGCGCCGCCCGGGCACATTTTGGCAAGTGATGTTGTTTGCGCGTCTGTGAGAGCATATTTAAGACAGGAAAAAAAAAAAAAAACCACGCTGGTCCATGCAGCAGCTGGGAGAGCAAGAGGAGTGAGGAACAGCCTTGCAGGCGCCAAGGTCAGTGAAGAAGGAGGGGGAGAGGTACTCCAGGTGCCGGAGCAGAAGTCCCCTGCGGCCTGTGGCGAGGACCATGGTGAAGCAGGCTGTCCCCCTGCAGCCCACGGAGTACCACGGTGGAGCAGGGTTCCATGCTGCAGCTGGTGGAGGAGGCCACGGTGGAGCAGGTGGACCTGCACTGATGGAGGCTGCGGCCTGTGGAAGACCCTTGCCGGAGCAGATTCCGGGCCGGACCTGTAGACCGTGGAGAGGGGACCACGCAGGAGCAGGTGAGCTGGCAGGAGCTGCTGCCCGTGGGGGACCCAGGTTGGAGCAGTTTGCTCCTGAGGGATGGACCCCGTGGTATGGACTTACATCTGGAACAGTTCTGGAAGAGCTGCTGCCTGTGGGAAGGCCATGCCAGATCAGTTGACCAAGGACTGCATCCTGTGGGAGGAACCCCACAGCACAGGGGATGAGGGCGTCCGAGAAGGAGTGGCGGCAAAGAAGCGCTATAGACTGACCATAAACACCGATCACCTGTACCGCTGGGGGGGAGAAGGTGGAAGAGGGTGGTTGGGGGGGAAGGTGCTTTTGGTTGCTTTCGTTTGTTTCTCGCTTCTCTACATTGTGTAGTAATAAGCAATAAATCTTTCTATCTTTCTATGCTGAGTGTGTTTTGCCTATCACGATATTTACTGTGTAATCTCCTCGTCCTTATCTCAACCCTTGAGCCCTTTTTCCTTGTATTTTCTCCTTGTCCTTCTCTGAGGAGGGAGAGTGAGAGAGCGGTTTTGGTGGAGCTCGGTCGCCTACCCCTGTAAAACCACCACAGGGGAAGACGTTCAGGTGTTTCCCTCTGAGGGTCTGAGGTGAGGCTGGCTGGGACAGAGGAGCAGTGTGGCAGGTGGAGGCTTGCAAGCACAGTGGTCATTTTGTCCTTCTGTGTTCCCAGGTGGCACATGGGTGATGGTAGCCGTTCCTTTCGAGCTTGGATCTAACTTGCAGGTACAGAGGCAAGTGGACTGCTATTTGAAACGAAAACATTAAATATGGGGTCACTTCTGTTGTTGAGGGATGGGTGCTAATGCTGGCAGCTGAATGTTTATCTTCTGACTGTGTTTTCCTTTGTTCAGGCTGAAACGCAGCGTGCAGTACAGGACGTCACGACCCGAGCTACCTCTGGAGTGACTCTGGTGAGTGATGAACAGAGGTAGCTGTTATTTTTGGGGTGCGGTTGTCGCTGCAGTTTTTTTAACTATATCAAATAGAGTAAAATTCCAGTTTCTCTTTTAGAGGTGCTCTAGGTGGCTTCAGAGAACGGGTGGAAGCATCTGCCATGTGGGGTAGGTAAGCAGCTGAGGTAAAGGAGGGGATGAGAGTAACTGTCCTAAGGGTGCCGTGGCTTTTGCTGCTGTGGTTGCTTTCTCTTCTGCTTATCAGGTGCCACAGGCAAGGTGGGCTGTGATAGTCTTTGGAAAAGGAGCAAAGCAGGTCACTGGAATGCTGTTTGGTTCCTGAGACAGGAGTTGTAGAGGAGAAAAGCTTTCAATATTTAAAGCTGAAGCAAAAATAAATAAACCACAGCTGTTGCTTCTCTTTCTACTTGTGCTTTGCCCCTCCCCTTTCCCAGGTGATTGGCTTTGGGTTCCAGGGAGGGCCTAGTGGTCATTGAGTCACAGGCATCCCTTCAGAGAGCTCATTATGCCTGGGCTGCACTTTGGGGTAAGTGCTTTGTTTTTCCTTCAGTGAGTTGGAGGTTTCTTTAGGTGGTTAAGAGTCTATGGACTGATGCGTTTCCAAGTAGAGACCGGTACGCCCATCTTTGTGAGGTAACAACTGGTAGGATCTGTTAGAGTAAACCAATCCAGTAATAGGTGCCTGTATTGCATGCAGCTCTTCTTCAGGTGAGTAATTGTTATAGCATGTTTACGGATAGGATGGCAGTGCTACTTTGTGTGTTTGCTTTTGGTTCTGGGTCCCTTATGATTTTTGCTGAATTAAGGCAAATATTATCAAAGTTATAACCTTGGTGGCAAAGTGATGGAGCAGGGTTTAGGAGATAAGTATCATCGAAGCTCCCTGTGTAAGCATGCGTCTGAAAAGAGTAGCAGTAGGCCTGTAAGGGGTAGTCTTTTTCAGGGTTAGGGACAGTTTGTTATAGTTTTGGAGCTTTTGCCTGTGGTTTGTGTGGCTGTAGAGTCTTCAGATGTTGCAGCCTTCTAGTTTTTAAGTGCTTGGAATTCACGTAATAGAGGTGTGCTTAGGAGGTGTTGCTGGCTAACTTGTTTTTGGGAAATGGTGGGGTACGGTTCCTTTTTTTTTGAGTTATCTTTTAATCTCTAGGTATATCAAGTCATTTGCATAACTGTCCAGAGGCTTCACAAGGAGCTTCAGTACGCATCCGAAGGGGCTTGACCGCATAAGTGCAGTATTACGGAGAGACTGAGCAGGGTCACCGTTCTCATCTGTAAAGGAGAAGTCTGTGATTACCCCTGTTGGGGCTGCTGTGCATTCATGGCCTTTTGGCATTTGTGGACCTGAGGGTGTGTTTTTTTTTTTTCGGCTCTCGTCTCTGTTTGAGTCCTCTGCAAGGAGCTGTACTGTTTGTGTGTCCATCACGGATATGACCTTCTCTTTTTGTTTCTTGTATCCCAGGGCATGGGCCCGGACACTTGAATGAGGCACGAGGGTGAGTGGACGGCAGTGTGGGCCCTGAGTTGGTCAGTGGATTGTGTTAGTCTGCTTTGCCTGTTATGCAGGCTTTGGAAGCACCTTGAAAGAGCAGAGTACATCTCCTGCCACGTTCCTGAGGCGCGCCAGGCGTCAGCGGTTCCAGTTCCTGAAATGCTGGAGATGCTCGGAGCACAAGAGGAGCTGGGAGCGTGATGCATCTCCTTGGGATGTTAGGTGAGCAAAGCGGTGGTACTGGGTTGGGGAAAGTGGGTCTGGGGCTTCTTGGCTGTTGGGGTAGGGGAAGAAAGAAGAGGAGTGGGTATAGACTGTTTTGTGGATTGTCATTTTTGTTTGTTCTTTCTCCTTGGTCTAAGCTACGTGACCTTGGCTCAGCACAGTAAATGGAAGCGCTAAGCCTGGATCGGGAAGGTGAGTGGAGAAAAGTTGGGAAAAGGGCATTGGTTTTGGTTTGGTAGTCTATTGGTCCCACCTCTGGGTGACTCCTCTTTTCCGGGGACGAAGAAGATAGTGGGAACATCCTAGTTGGCCTCTGTGGTCCACCTTGAGGATGGATTGTGACCCCTGAGAATTAAGTCCAGGGGCAAATACTGTGTGTTTGGGGGTGGTTGGCAGGGGAAGGCGGGCAGTTGTCTGGAGTTGGTCTATCTGACTTCAGTAGCAGAGCAGGTCAGTGGACTACTGTTTTGTTTTTGAGGTGGGTGTTTCACTGGAAGAAGTTTGGCTGGTGTGCCAGTGCCCGATGGCACTTTATTTCTGCAGGTGAAGAGGAGCCTCGTGCCGGAAGCAATGTCCTGGCTAGCCTTCGTGTTCCTTGATGAGGATGGAACCTGCCTCCCGTCATTCCCATGCTAAGTTGTGGGGCAAGTGCTATGTTTGCTTTCGGGTTTTGAATGCACACATAGGGCGAGGGTCTGTGCTTTTAAGTCATTGCTGTGGATGGGGCCTTTTAGGATTGATCACGGTCAGACAGTGTATGGGGGCATGGGATTCTGTCAGGTAGGGCTTGAGCACGTGCCAGGCAGGGCAGTTCCAGCTTGGTGTCTGTGTTCTGTGTTGTCTGTGCTGTGCTGTTGCTCCTGGTGCTTGGCAGGCCCTGGGGAAGCCTTCCTGAGGGTGTTGAACACTTGACCTCACTGGAATAATGCTGATGCTCAATCGGAAGCTGAGCATTTCTTGTCTTGCAGTGGGAGCTTAAAGAGATCATTTCTTCTGTGCGTGTAATTTTTTTGTATCAAATGTTTCTTGATGCGATCATCATATGTTACGCGCTCCTCAGGTCTTGATATCCTCATTGCCTTTTTCCACTGGACAGATTAGATGGGCAACTTGTTAGCCACACCAAAAGTCCTAAATGCTTGTTTCATCATCGTAGGGCTGATCTGAGCACGTCTTGTCTTGCAGTCGCAGCTTAAAGCGCAGATATGTTTCAGGTCTTGTGCATCATATTCGGTTTCAGATGGCATCTGTTTCCATACTCACTCTTGCAGAAGTCATCTGGGTCGCATCAGGAGCTCTGTCTTGGGAATTCATTTCCTAAGAGATTTCTTCTGGGGTTTGCACTCCCCATCCTTCTGGTCTCTTGTCTTGAAGGCAGGCTTTTTATGCCTCCATCATCCCAGTTCTGGCAGTTGCTTCCAGTCGCATGTAGTGACATTTGAGTCTCTCCTTGGGTCTGCTGCAGAGCACCTGTTCTGACTTGCTGTCGCTGTAGGGCTTCCCTCTGGGAGTCCTTTTTTTGCGCCTTGTGTTCTGTGTTTTGTTCGTAATGTTTGTAGCGTGCCTGTGTGTGTGTGTTTGGCCTGGAGCTGTCCTGCCTGGCAGTTAGTGATGGTAGCTAACGTGGCGGTGTACTAATACATTGTCCGGACTGTTTTGGCAAAGACATCCGGTCTGCCTCTGGGCATGTACTGAAGGGCAGCTGGCACAGAGTCATCTCCGTGGTGTTTGGCAAATGTGGAGGGGGAGACTTGAGCTGCTTGCGAGCAGCTGTTTGCATAGTGCTTGAATAGTGCTAGAGGAGAGGTCTGTCATTGAATCTTGAAAGCTCGCAGATATGGAGTTTTGATTTTTTGTTTGTATTTCGTTCCCCCCCGCAGTAGGAGGGGTAAACCTTAGGAGGAACTGGTCACAGGAAAGAGCTCCTTTTGGAACTGTCAAGGACTCGGTAGGCAACCCGGTGACTGGCTTGATCTACTTTCCAGGTGCTGAGGCAAGGGGGCTGCTGTTTTGAAATGATAAAATTAGCCATGGGGTCCCTTGTGTTGTTGAGGGATGGGTGCTAATGCTGGCAGCTGAATGATTACCTTCTATGTTTTCGTTTGTTAAAGCTGAAACACAGCGTACAACCTGGGACTTCGTACCCAGAGCTGCCTCTGGCAAGGTGAGCGATGAACAGATGGAGCAGTAATAGTTGGGTTGCGGTTCTCACTGTCACTCTAAGTGACCCCTCTTTTCTGTTTTAGAGGTGTTGTAGCTGGCTTAAGAGGGTAGATGGAAGCATCTGCCTCGGGGTAGGTAAGCGGGTAGAGGTAAGGCAGCAGATGAGAGTAACTGTCCTAGCTGTGCTGCGGCTTAGGATGCTGCCTTAGCCTATGCTTTTCTTCCTCTTTCACAGGTGTCTCGCACAGGCTCAAAGGAGCAAACTGCATTCTGAAGAGCTGCTTAAGTAGGGGGGCTGGTCATGAGCTGGGTTGGAGCGGAATGGCCAAGTAGCACGAGGTGACTATGAAAGGTCTCTGTCTTGCTTTGCAGGTGCCATGGCAGGCTCTCCACAGAAGTGGCTGAGGATTTGAGATGAGGCCGGAGAGTGACAAGGAGCAGTACGTGCAGGGATGGTTTCCAAGCGCTGCGGTTGCTTTCTCTTCTGTTGGTCAGGTGCCACAGGCAAGGTGGGCTGTGACATCAGTCTTTAGAATCAGAGCAAAGCAGGTCACTGGAATGCCACAGGGCATCTGAGAAGGGTGTTTTAACAGGAAAAGTTTGTCTGGCATGGCGGTGTCTGATGGCAGTGTGTTTCCACAGGTGAAGAGGTGCCTGGAGCCCCATCTCATCTAGCCTGCACGTGCCTTGAGGATAAAGCCTGCTTTCCAGCAGTGTGGAAAGCACCACCAGTCCGTGGTGCCGGCCCGGCCGAGTTGGAGCATGTGAGCAGCTGAAGAAAAAGAGCTAGTGAAAGAGAGGTATTGCAGCAGGTAGGCTGTGCCTGTGAGGTGCCTGAGGATCTGCCTTTTCTTTTTTTTCTTTTGTGGGTGCTTCCTGCAGCCTTGGAGAGGTGAATCCCCACATTGTGGAGTGCTGAGGAAAGACGAGAGGGTCGTCAGCCCAGTCAGTGTCCCTAAGCAAGGTCCCCCTAAGGCAAGTCCTTGAAGTGTTTCCCCTGGTTTAGCAGGTGCTGCAGCAGGCCTTCCTCAGAATCTGCTGAGGGTCTGAGGTGAGGCTGGGTGGGATAGAGGAGCAGTGTGGTGGGTGATTACTTGAGAACACAACGATCATTTTATCCCTTTGTTTTCCCAGGTGGTGTGGGTGATACTGGCTGTACTGTTGGAGCTTGGACTCAGAGAGGAACGGGTGAGCACAACCGTATGTTGCTTCAGCGGTAGTCAGTATTGCGGAGGAGGTGGGCATCAGGGCCGGTGTGCTAGTGAATGCTGGTACGCTGTTTTTGCAGATGATGATGAGCCTGGCCATGGACTAAGATGTCTCTCAGTGTCTGTGCATTTCTTGAGGTGGAGGGAATTTACCATCCAGCAATCTGAGAGCTAAGTTGAGGGGCACCTGGTATTTGCATATGTGGTGTGGCTGATGGGAGCTGGGAGCCGGAGCAGCATGGAGCCAGCCGGCTGAATATACTTCGTGGCACTGTGAGGGTGGTTGAGGCTGCGTCACCTTCAGGCTGCTTGAGGCTGGGTCACCAGGCTAATAGAAGGAGCAGGGGGTATTTTGTAGTGTGAGTGTATGTGCCAGGCAGGACAGTTCCCATCTGTTTATTTGTCTTGTAGTGCTGCTTCTGCAGGGTGTGTTCTGTGTCATGCACGCCTCGGGTCTTTGTATCAAATGTTTCTTGATGTGATCATCATGTTACGTGCTCCTCAGGTCTTGATATCCTCATTGCTTTTTGCACTGGACAGACTAGAAAGGCAACTTGTTAGCCGTACCAAAGGTCCTAAAAGCTTGTTTTGTCATCATGGGTCTGATCCGAGCACTTCTTGTATTGCAGTCGCAGCTTAAAGCTCGGATGTGTTTCAGGTCTTGTGCATCATATTCGGTTTCAGATGGCATCTGTTTCCATACTCACTCTTGCAGAAGTCATCTGGGTCGCATCAGGAGCTCTGTCTTGGGAATTCATTTCCTAAGAGATTTCTTCTGGGGTTTGCACTCCCCATCCTTCTGGTCTCTTGTCTTGAAGGCAGGCTTTTTATGCCTCCATCATCCCAGTTCTGGCAGTTGCTTCCAGTCGCATGTCGTGACATTTGAGTCTCTCCTTGGGTCTGCTGCAGAGCACCTGTTCTGACTTGCTGTAGGGCTTCCCTCTGGGAGTCCTCTTTTTTTTTGCGCCTTGTGTTCTGTGTTTTGTTCGTAATGTTTGTAGCGTGCCTGTGTGTGTGTGTTTGGCCTGGAGCTGTCTTGCCTGGCAGTTAGTGATGGTAACTAACGTGGCGGTGTACTAATACATTGTCCGGACTGTTTTGGCAAAGACATCCGGTCTGCCTCTGGGCACGTACTGAAGGGCAGCTGGCACAGAGTCATCTCCGTGGTGTTTGGCAAATGTGGAGGGGGAGACTTGAGCTGCTTGCGAGCAGCTGTTTGCATAGTGCTTGAATAGTGCTAGAGGAGAGGTCTGTCATTGAATCTTGAAAGCTCGCAGATATGGAGTTTTGATTTTTTGTTTGTATTTCGTTCCCCCCCGCAGTAGGAGGGGTAAACCTTAGGAGGAACTGGTCACAGGAAAGAGCTCCTTTTGGAACTGTCAAGGACTCGGTAGGCAACCCGGTGACTGGCTTGATCTACTTTCCAGGTGCTGAGGCAAGGGGGCTGCTGTTTTGAAATGATAAAATTAGCCATGGGGTCCCTTGTGTTGTTGAGGGATGGGTGCTAATGCTGGCAGCTGAATGATTATCTTCTGACTGTTTTCATTTGTTAAAGCTGAAACACAGCGTACAACCTGGGACTTCACGACCAGAGCTGGTTTTGGCAAGGTGAGCGATGAACAGATGTAGCAGTTATTTTAGGGGTGCGGTTGTCACTGCAGTTACTTAACTACACAAAATACAGTTAAAGTCCTGTTTATATTCCAGAGGTGTTGTAGCTGGCTTAAGAGAGCAGATGGAAGCATCTGCCTCGAGGGCAGGTGAGGAGGCAGAGTAAGGGAGCAGGTGAGAGTACCTGTCCTAGCTGTGCTGCAGCTTTGGATGCTGCCGCGGCCTATGCTTTTCTTTTTCTTTCGCAGGTGCCTTGCACAGACTCAGAGGGGCCAAGCTGCACTCTGAAGAGCAGCACGAGAAGGGCAGGCTGGTCGTGAGTGGGGTTGGAGCAGAATGGCCAAGTTGCGCAAGGTGACTGCGAAGGGTTTCCATCTTGCTTTGCAGGTGCCATGGCAGGCTCTACACAGAAGTGGCTGAGGATTTGAGAAGAGGTTACAGAGCATCAAGGAGCGGCACGTGCAGTGACGGTTTCCAAACGGTATGGTTGCTTTCTCTTCTGTTGGTCAGGTGCCACAGGCAAGGTGGGCTGTGACACTAGTCTTTAGAATCGGAGCAAAGCAGGTCACTTGAATGCCGCGGGGCATCTGAGAAGGGTGTTTTAACAGAAAAAGCTTGTCTGGCATGGCAGTGCCTGATGGCAGTGTGTTTCCACAGGTGAAGAGGTGCCTGAAGCCCCATCCTGTCTAGCCTGTGCACACCTCGCTGAGAACGAAAGCCGCTTTCCAGTAATTCAGAAAGCCAAGTTACGTCTCGGCCTCGAGCATCTGGGGCTCGTGCCTGTGCTTTTGGGCCTGTCTGTAGCGTTTGGCACCTGCATTAGTAGTTTCTTGGCGTATCTTTAGGCTTTTGGGGCCTGTGTCTTGGGGGGGGTGTGGAGCTGCTTGTACACCTTTGGGGCTTGCATCTGGGGGGGGGGGGGAGTTGCTTGAACACCTTTGGGGACTGTGTCTGGGGGAGGGGTCAGGGCCTGCATCTGGGGGGGTTGGAAGCTGCTCCTACAATGTAGGGATCTGTATCTGTGGTGGTTGGGAGCTGCTTGTACACAGTATGGGCTTGCGTTTGGGGGTGGGTGTTGGGAGCTGGAGCTGCTTGTACAATTCAGGGATCTGCATCTGGAGGGGGTAGGGAGCTGCTTGTCCACCTTTGGGACTTGCATCTGGGGGGGGGTGGGAGCTGCTTGTCCACCTTTGGGACTTGCATCTGGGGGGGGGTGGGAGCTGCTTGTATATCTTTGGGACTTGTATCTGGGGGGGGGGTTGGGAGCTGCTTGTACATTGCAGGGTCCTGCCTTGGGCATGGTTTGTAGCTGCTTGTACAGCTTTGGGGTCTGCAGCTGGGGGGTGGTTGAGAGGTGCTTGTCCACTGTAGGTGCCCACGTTTGGGGAGTTGGGAGCTGCTTGTACACTTTTGGGGCCTGCAGCTGGGAGGGGTTGTGAGATGCTTGTACATGCTAGGGGCTTCCCTCTACGGGGCTTTGGGGCCTGCCTCTGGGGGGGGGGTTGTTGTGAGCTGCTTGCACACCCTTGGGGCCTGCCTCTGCGGGGGCTTGGTGCCTGTGTCTGGGGAGTGGGGGGGTTCAGAGCTGGTTGTACAGTATAGGAGCCTGCGTTGGGGGGGGGTTGGGAGCTGCTCGTACACTGGACGCCAGGGTTGGGGGGGGGAGGTTTGGAGCTGCCTTGTGCACCTTTGGGGCTTGCAGCTGGGAGGGGGTTGGGAGCTGCTTGTACACCTCTGGGACTTGCATCTGGGGGGGGTTGGGAGCTGCTTGTACACTGTTAGGGCCTGCCTTGGGGGTGGGGTTGGGAGCTGCCTCTACGCTGTAGGGGTCTGGGTCTTGGGGGGTTGGGGCTGTGTTTACAGCTTTGGGGCGTGCCTCTGGGGAGGGTGGGGAGTTGCTTGTATACGCTAGGGGCTTCCCTCTATGGGGCTTTGGGGCCTGCCTCGGGGGGGGGAGGGGTTGGAAGCTGCTTGCACACCCTTGGGGCCTGCCTCTGCGGGGGCTTGGTGCCTGCGTCTGGTGAGTGGGGGGGGGGGTTCAGAGCTGGTTGTAGTGTAGGAGCCTGCGTTGAGGGGGGGTTGGGAGCTGCTCGTACACTGGAAGCCTGGGTTGGGGGGGGGGAGGTTTGGAGCTGCTTGTGCACCTTTGGGGCTTGCATCTGGGGGGGGTTGGGGCCTGCCTCTGGGGGGGGTGGGTGGTTGTGAGCTGCTTGCACACCCTTGGGGCCTGCCTCTGTGGGGGCTTGGTGCCTGTGTCTGGGGAGTGGGGGGGTTCAGAGCTGGTTGTACAGTATAGGAACCTGCGTTGGGCTGAGGGGGGTTGGGAGCTGCTCGTGCACTGGACGCCTGGGATGGGGGGGAGGTTTGGAGCTGCTTGTGCAGCTTTGGGACTTGTATGTGTGGGGGGGTCGGGTGCTGGTTGTATCCCTTTGGGGCCTGCCTCTGGGGAGGGAGGGTGGGGAATTGCTTGTACACCTTTGGGGCCTGTGTCTGGAGGGGCTTGGGGCCTGCGTCTGGGGGGGGGGGTTGGAGCTGGTTGTACACCTTTCGGGCTTGCATCTGGAGGGGGTTGGGGCCTGCCTCTGGGGGGTGGTTGTGAGCTGCTTGTACACCTTTGGGGCCTGCGCCTGGGGGGGGGGGTGGGAGCTGCTTGCACACTGTTAGGGCCTGCCTTGGGGGGGGGGGGGGTTGGGGCATGTGCCTTGGGGGGGTGGGGTTGGGAGTTGCTTCTATGCTGTAGGGGTCTGGGTCTTGGGGGGTTGGGGCTGTTTGTACACCTTTGGGGCGTGCCTCTGGGGAGGGTGTCTGGTGTTTGGGGGCTTTTCTGTAGCGTTTGGGGCTTGCATTTTGGCTTTGGGATGTGTCTTGAGCTTCTGGGGCCTAGCTGTAGTGCTTGGGGCCTGCGTCTGGGGCTTTTCTGTAGCATTTTGGTCGCGTGTTTGTGATTTGGGGTCTGTATCCAGGGTTTTGCCTTTTTTTGTAGTTTTCAGCTTTGTGTCAGTTTCTTTGTGGGTTGCCTGGGGTTGGGGCAGTTTGGGGTTTGGATCATTAGTCAGTGTCATTAGCGTCGGGGGGTTGATATGAAGGGTTAGGGTTGTGGTTAGAGTTGTTAGGGCTAAAGGGAATAAGGATTTTAGGGTAAGGGGATCAAGGTTGTGGGAATAAAAATGTTTTTGCACAGAGTTACCTTGTTTAGAGGGAAGGAAGGTGGTATTGAGATATGCTTGCAGTGAGAAGAAAGCTTACCAGACAACCTTGTGAAATGCAGACAACCAGAATCCTTAGAGCAATTGGGTGGAAATCACGGTGTAAGAAACATTACCACCTCAAAGAGGAAAACAGTCAAGGAAAAAAGAAAATTGACTTGTAACAGGCCAGCAGCTGTGTATTTTCAGTGAAGCACCGGATAGATCGTGAACCTGGATTACCCAGTCAATGGGGAAACTGAAGCGAAGAATCTCAGAGCTGGTGAGGAGCTGAAGTAAAGGAGCTGGGAAGAGAGAGGTATTGCAGCAGGTACGCTGTGGCTGTGAGGTGCCTCAGGGTGTGCTTTTCTCTTGTCTCTGCAGGGGCTTCATGCAGTCTTGGACAGGGAAATCCCCATGACACGGAGCAGTGAGGGAAGGTGAGAGTTCTATCAGCCTGGTGATCCCTGATCTGAAGCAAAGGGAAGACATTCAGGTGTTTCCCTCTGAGGGTCTGAGGTGAGGCTGTTTGGGACAGAGGAGCAATGTGGCAGGTGGAGGCTTGCAAGCAGAGCGATCATTTTGTCCTTCTGTGTTCCCAGGTGGCATGGGTGATGGTGGCCGTTCCTTTCGAGCTTGGATCTAACTTGCAGGTACAGAGGCAAGTGGACTGTTGTTTTGAAATGAAAACATTAAATATGGGGTGACTTCTGTTGTTGAGGGATGGGTGCTAATGCTGTCAGCTGAATGTTCATGGTCTGACTGTGTTTTCCTTTGTTCAGGCTGAAACGCAGTGTGCAGTACAGGACGTCACGACCCGAGCTGCCTCTGGAGTGACTCTGGTGAGTGATGAACAGAGGTAGCTGTTATTTTTGGGGTGCGGCTGTCGTTGCAATTTTTTTAACTACATCAGATAGAGTAAAATTCCAGTTTCTCTTTTAGAGGTGCTATAGGCGGCTTCAGAGAACGGGTGGAAGCATCTGCCATGTGGGGTAGGTAAGCAGCTGAGGTAAAGGAGGGGATGAGAGTAACTGTCCTGAGGGTGCAGTGTCTTTTATTGCTGTGGTTGCCTTCTCTTCTGCTTATCAGGTGCCACAGGCAAGGTGGGCTGTGATAGTCTTTAGAATAGGAGCAATGCAGGTCACTGCAATGCTGTTTGGTTCCTGAGGCAGGTGTTGTAGAGGAGAAAAGCTTTCAATATTCAAAGCTGAAGCCAAAACATGGGGATTGTTGCTTCTAGAAACAACCCAGTTCTCTTGTCTGCACCCTGCATGCTGTTGAGCTAAGCCATATAAATAGATACATAAACCACAGGTGTTGCTTCTCCTCTTTCTACTTTGTGCTTTGCCCCTCCCCTTTCCCAGGTGATTGGCTTTGGGTCCCAGGCAGGGCCTAGTGGTAATTGAGTCACAGGCATCCCATCAGAGAGCTCATTCTGCCTGGGCTGCACTTTGGGGTAAGTGCTTTGTTTTTCCTTCAGTCAGTTGCAGGGGTCTTTAGGTGGGTCAGAGTCTACAGACTGATGCGTTTCCAAGTAGAGACTGGTACGCCCATCTTTGTGGGGTAACAACTAGTAGGACCTGTTAGAGTAAACCAATCTAGTAATAGGTGCCTGTATTGCATGCAGCTCTTCTTCAGGTGAGTAATTGTTATAGCATGTTTATGGATAGGATGTCAATGTTACTTTGTGTGTTTGCTTTGTGGTTCTGGGTCCCTTATGATTTCTGCAGAATTAAGGCAAATATTATCAAAGTTACAACCTTGGTGGCAAAGTGATGGAGCAGAGTTTAGGAGATAAGTATCATCGAAGCTCCCTGTGTAAGCATGTGTCTGAAAAGAGCAGCAGTAGGCATGTAAGGGGTAGTCTTTTTCAGGGTTAGGGACAGTTTGTTATATTTTTGGAGCTTTTGCCTGTGGTTTGTGTGGCTGTAGAGTCTTCAGATGTTGCAGCCTTCTAGTTTTTAAGTGCTTGGAATTCACGTAATAGAGGTGTGCTTAGGAGGTGTTGCTGGCTAACTTGTTTTTGGGAAATGGTGGGGTACGGTTCCTTTTTTTTGAGTTACCTTTTAATCTCTAGGTATATCAAGCCATTTGCATAACTGTCCAGAGGCTTCACAAGGAGCTTCAGTACGCACCCGAAGGGGCTTGACCGCATAAGTGCAGTATTATGGAAAGACTGAGCAGGGTCACCGTTCTCATCTGTAAAGGAGAAGTCTGTGATTACCCCTGTTGGGGCTGCTGTGCATTCATGGCCTTTTGGCATTTGTGGACCTGAGGGCGTGTTTTTTTTTTTTCTGGCTCTCGTCTCTGTGTTTGAGTCCTCTGCAAGGAGCTGTACTGTTTGCGTATCCATCACGGATATGACCTTCTCTTTCTGTTTCTTGTATCCCAGGGCATGGGCACAGACACTTGAATGAGGCACGAGGATGATGCATCTCCTTGGGATGTTAGGTGAGCGAAGCGGTGGTACTGGGTTGGGGAACATGTGTCTGGGGCTTCTTGGCTGTTGGGGTAGGGGAGGAAAGAAGAGGAGTGGGTATAGACTGTTTTGTGGATTGTCATTTTTGTTTGTTCTTTCTCCTTGGTCTAAGCCACGTGACCTTGGCTCAGTACAGTAAATGGAAGCGCTAAGCCTGGATCGGGAAGGTGAGTGGAGAAAAGTTGGGAAAAGGGCATTGGTTTTGGTTTGGTAGTCTATTGGTCCCACCTCTGGGTGACTCCTCTTTTCCGGGGACGAAGAAGATAGTGGGAACATCCTAGTTGGCCTCTGTGGTCCACCTTGAGGATGGATTGTGACCCCTGAGAATTAAGTCCAGGGGCAAATACTGTGTGTTTGGGGGTGGTTGGCAGGGGAAGGCGGGCAGTTGTCTGGAGTTGGTCTATCTGACTTCAGTAGCAGAGCAGGTCAGCGGACTACTGTTTTGTTTTTGAGGTGGGTGTTTCACTAGAAGAAGTTTGGCTGGTGTGCCAGTGCCTGATGGCGCTTTATTTCTGCAGGTGAAGAGGAGCCTCGTGCCGGAAGCAATGTCCTGGCTAGCCTTCGTGTTCCTTGATGAGGATGGAACCTGCCTCCCGTCATTCCCATGCTAAGTTGTGGGGCAAGTGCTATGTTTGCTTTCGGGTTTTGAATGCACACATAGGGCGAGGGTCTGTGCTTTTAAGTCATTGCTGTGGATGGGGCCTTTTAGGATTGATCACGGTCAGACAGAGTGTGTGGAGGCGTGGGATTCTGTCAGGTATTGCTTGAGCACGTGCCAGGCAGGGCAGTTCCAGCTTGGTGTCTGTGTTCTGTGTTGTCTGTGCTGTTGCTCCTGGTGCTTGGCAGGCCCTGGGGAAGCCGTCCTGAGGGTGTTGAACACTTGACCTCACTGGAATAATGCTGATGCTCAAACGGAAGCTGAGCATTTCTTGTCTTGCAGTGGGAGCTTAAAGAGATCATTTCTTCTGTGCGTGTAATTTTTTTTGTATCAAATGTTTCTTGATGCGATCATCATATGTTACGCGCTCCTCAGGTCTTGATATCCTCATTGCCTTTTTCCACTGGACGGATTAGATGGGCAACTTGTTAGCCACACCAAAGGTCCTAAATGCTTGTTTCATCATTGTAGGGCTGATCTGAGCACTTCTTGTCTTGCAGTCACAGCCTGAAGCGCAGATGTGTTTCAGGTCTTGTGCATCATATTCGGTTTCAGATGGCATCTGTTTCCATCCTCGCTGTTGCGGAAGTCATGTGGGCTTCATCAGGAGCTCTGTCTTGGGAGTTCATTTCCGAAGCATTTTTCTTCTGGGGTTTGCACTCCCCATCCTTCTGGTCTCTTGTCTTGAAGGCAGGCTTTTTATGCCTCCATCATCCCAGTTCTGGCAGTTGCTTCCAGTCGCATGTCGTGACATTTGAGTCTCTCCTTGGGTCTGCTGCAGAGCACCTGTTCTGACTTGCTGTAGGGCTTCCCTCTGGGAGTCCTCTTTTTTTTTGCGCCTTGTGTTCTGTGTTTTGTTCGTAATGTTTGTAGCGTGCCTGTGTGTGTGTGTTTGGCCTGGAGCTGTCCTGCCTGGCAGTTAGTGATGGTAACTAACGTGGCGGTCCATCGGTGTACTAATACATTGTCCGGACTGTTTTGGCAAAGACATCCGGTCTGCCTCTGGGCACGTACTGAAGGGCAGCTGGCACAGAGTCATCTCTGTGGTGTTTGGCAAATGTGGAGGGGGAGACCTGAGCTGCTTGCGAGCAGCTGTTTGCATAGTGCTTGAATAGTGCTAGAGGAGAGGTCTGTCATTGAATCTTGAAAGCTCGCAGATATGGAGTTTTGATTTTTTGTTTGTATTTCGTTCCCCCCCGCAGTAGGAGGGGTAAACCTTAGGAGGAACTGGTCACAGGAAAGAGCTCCTTTTGGAACTGTCAAGGACTCGGTAGGCAACCCGGTGACTGGCTTGATCTACTTTCCAGGTGCTGAGGCAAGGGGGCTGCTGTTTTGAAATGATAAAATTAGCCATGGGGTCCCTTGTGTTGTTGAGGGATGGGTGCTAATGCTGGCAGCTGAATGATTATCTTCTGACTGTTTTCATTTGTTAAAGCTGAAACACAGCGTACAACCTGGGACTTCACGACCAGAGCTGGTTTTGGCAAGGTGAGCGATGAACAGATGTAGCAGTTATTTTAGGGGTGCGGTTGTCACTGCAGTTACTTAACTACACAAAATACAGTTAAAGTCCTGTTTATATTCCAGAGGTGGTGTAGCTGGCTTAAGAGAGCAGATGGAAGCATCTGCGTCGAGGGCAGGTGAGGGGGCAGAGTAAGGGAGCAGGTGAGAGTACCTGTCCTAGCTGTGCTGCGGCTTTGGATGCTGCCGCGGCCTATGCTTTTCTGTTTTCTGTCGCAGGTGCTTTGCACAGACTCAGAGGGGCCAAGCTGCACTCTGAAGAGCAGCACGAGAAGGGCAGGCTGGTCGTGAGTGGAGCAGTGGAGCAGAATGGCCAAGTTGCGCAAGGTGACTGCGAAGGGTTTCCATCTTGCTTTGCAGGTGCCATGGCAGGCTCTACACAGAAGTGGCTGAGGATTTGAGAAGAGGTTACAGAGCATCAAGGAGCGGCACGTGCAGTGACGGTTTCCAAACGGTATGGTTGCTTTCTCTTCTGTTGGTCAGGTGCCACAGGCAAGGTGGGCTGTGACACTAGTCTTTAGAATCAGAGCAAAGCAGGTCACTTGAATGCCGCGGGGCATCTGAGAAGGGTGTTTTAACAGAAAAAGCTTGTCTGGCATGGCAGTGCCTGATGGCAGTGTGTTTCCACAGGTGAAGAGGTGCCTGAAGCCCCATCCTGTCTAGCCTGCGCACACCTCGCTGAGAACGAAAGCCGCTTTCCAGTAATTCAGAAAGCCAAGTTACGTCTCGGCCTCGAGCATCTGGGGCGTGTGCCTGTGCTTTTGGGCCTGTCTGTAGCGTTTGGCACCTGCATTAGTACTTGCTTGGCATATGTTTAGGCTTTTGGGGCCTGTGTCTTGGGGGGGGGTGTGGAGCTGCTTGTACACCTTTGGGGCTTGCATCTGGGGGGGGTTGGGAGCTGCTTGTACACCTCTGGGGCTTGCATCTGGGGGGGGTTGGGAGCTGCTTGTACACCTCTGGGGCTTGCATCTTGGGGGGGTTGGGAGCTGCTTGTACACCTCTGGGGCTTGCATCTGGGGGGGGTTGGGAGCTGCTTGTGCACCTTTGGGGCTTGCATCTGGGGGGGGTTGGGAGCTGCTTGTACACCTTTGGGACTTGCATCTGGGGGGGTTGGGAGCTGCTTGTACATCTTTCGGGCTTGCATCTGGAGGGGGTTGGGAGCTGCTTGTACACTGTTAGGGCCTGCCTTGGGGGGGGTGGGTTGGGGCATGTGCCTTGGGGGTGGGGTTGGGAGCTGCTTCTACGCTGTAGGGGTCTGGGTCTTGGGGGGTTGGGGCTGTGTTTACAGCTTTGGGGCGTGCCTCTGGGGAGGGTGGGGAGTTGCTTGTACATGCTAGGGGCTTCCCTCTGTGGGGCTTTGGGGCCTGCCTCGGGGGGGGGAGGGGTTGGAAGCTGCTTGCACACCCTTGGGGCCTGCCTCTGCGGGGGCTTGGTGCCTGCGTCTGGTGAGTGTGGGGGGGGGGGTGGTTTCAGAGCTGGTTGTAGTGTAGGAGCCTGCGTTGGGGGGGGGTTGGGAGCTGCTTGTACATTGGAAGCCTGGTTTGGGGGGGGGGGAGGTTTGGAGCTGCTTGTGCACCTTTGGGGCTTGCATCTGGGGGGGGGGTTGGGGCCTGCCTCTGGGGGGGGTGGGTGGTTGTGAGCTGCTTGCACACCCTTGGGGCCTGCCTCTGCGGGGGCTTGGTGCTTGCATCTGGGGAGTGGGGGGGGTTCAGAGCTGGTTGTACAGTAAAGGAGCCTGCGTTGGGGGGGGGGGGGTGGGAGCTGCTCATACACTGGACGCCTGGGATGGGGGGGGAGGTTTGGAGCTGCTTGTGCACCTTTGGGACTTGCATCTGGGGGGGGTCGGGTGCTGGTTGTACACCTTTGGGGCCTGCCTCTGGGGGGGTGGTTGTGAGCTGCTTGTACACCTTTGGGGCCTGTGTCTGGGGGGGGTGGGAGCTGCTTGTACACTGTTAGGGCATGCCTTGGGGGGTGGGGGTTGGGGTATGTGCCTTGGGGGGTTGGGGTTGGGAGCTGCTTCTATGCTGTAGGGGTCTGGGTCTTGGGGGCCTATGCTTTTCTTTTTCTTTCGCAGGTGCCTTGCACAGACTCAGAGGGGCCAAGCTGCACTCTGAAGAGCAGCACGAGAAGGGCAGGCTGGTCGTGAGTGGGGTTGGAGCAGAATGGCCAAGTTGCGCAAGGTGACTGCGAAGGGTATCCATCTTGCTTTGCAGGTGCCATGGCAGGCTCTACACAGAAGTGGCTGAGGATTTGAGAAGAGGTTACAGAGCATCAAGGAGCGGCACGTGCAGTGACGGTTTCCAAACGGTATGGTTGCTTTCTCTTCTGTTGATCAGGTGCCACAGGCAAGGTGGGCTGTGACAGTAGTCTTTAGAATCGGAGCAAAGCAGGTCACTTGAATGCCACGGGGCATCTGAGAAGGGTGTTTTAACAGAAAAAGCTTGTCTGGCATGGCAGTGCCTGATGGCAGTGTGTTTCCACAGGTGAAGAGGTGCCTGGAGCCCCATCCTGTCTAGCCTGCGCACACCTCGCTGAGAACGAAAGCCGCTTTCCAGTAATTCAGAAAGCCAAGTTACGTCTCGGCCTCGAGCATCTGGGGCGTGTGCCTGTGCTTTTGGGCCTGTCTGTAGCGTTTGGCACCTGCATTAGTACTTGCTTGGCATATGTTTAGGCTTTTGGGGCCTGTGTCTTGGGGGTTTGTGGAGCTGCTTGTACACCTTTGGGGACTGTGTTTTGGGGGGGGGGGTCAGGGCCTGCATCTGGGCGGGTTGGAAGCTGTTCCTAGAATGTAGGGATCTGTATCTGTGGGGGTTGGGAGCTGCTTGTACACTGCAGGGATCTACATCTGGAGGGGGTTGGGAACTGCTTGTCCACCTTTGGGACTTGCATCTGGGGGGTGGTTGGGAGCTGCTTGTACACCTTTTGGACTTGCATCTGGAGTGGGTTGGGAGCTGCTTGTACATCTTTGGGACTTGTATCTGGGGGGGGTTGAGAGCTGCTTGTACACTGCAGGGTCCTGCCTTGGGCATGGTTTGTAGCTGCTTGTACAGCTTTGGGGTCTGCAGCTGGGGGGTGGTTGAGAGGTACTTGTCCACTGTAGGTGCCCATGTCTGGGGAGTTGGGAGCTGCTTGTACACTTCTGGGGCCTGCAGCTGGGAGGGGTTGTGAGATGCTTGTACATGCTAGGGGCTTCCCTCTATGGGGCTTTGGTGCTTGCCTCGTGGGGGGGGTGGTTGGGAGCTGCTTGCACACCCTTGGGGCCTGCCTCTGTGGGGGCTTGGTGCTTCCGTCTGGGGAGCGGGGGGGTGGGGGTTCAGAGCTGGTTGTACAGTATAGGAGCCTGCGTTGGGGGGGGGTTGGGAGCTGCTCGTACACTGGACGCCTGGGTTGGGGGGGGGAGGTTTGGAGCTGCCTTGTGCACCTTTGGGGCTTGCATCTGGGGGGGGGGGTCGGGTGCTGGTTGTACACCTCTGGGGCCTGCCTCTGGGGAGGGAGGGTGGGGAGGGAGTTGCTTGTACCCCTTCGGGGCCTGTGTCTGGGGGGGGTTTGGCGCCTGCGTCTGGGGGGGGGAGTTTGGAGCTGGTTGTACACCTTTCGGGATTGCCTCTGGAGGGGGTTGGGGCCTGCCTCTGGGGGGGGGGGGTGGTTGTGAGCTGCTTGTACACCTTTGGGGCCTGCGCCTGGGGGGGGGGGTGGGAGCTGCTTGTACACTGTTAGGGCCTGCCTTGGGGGGGGGGGGGTTGGGGCATGTGCCTTGGGGGATGGGGTTGGGAGCTGCTTCTATGCTGTAGGGGTCTGGGTCTTGGGGGGTTGGGGCTGTTTGTATACCTTTGGGGCGTGCCTCTGGGGAGGGCGGGGAGTTGCTTGTACACCTTTGGGGCCTGTGTCTGGGGGGGGGTTGGGGCCTGTGCTGGGGGGGGTTGGGAGCTGCTTGTACACTCTAGGGTCCTCTGGCGGGCTTTGGAGCCTCCCTTTGAGGGGGGCAGTTGGGAGCTGGTTGTACACCTTTGGGGCCTGAGTTTGGGGCGTGCGGGCTGGGGCTGGGGCCTGCATCTGGGTGGGGTGGGGTCCAGTTCATGGGGGGAGGGTTGGGAGCTGCTTGTGGACAGTTGGGGTCTGCATCTGGGTGTGGTTGGGGCCTGTGTCTGGGGGTGGGTCGTGGCCTGCGTGTAGACTTCTGCAGCCTGTGTCTGGTGTTTGGGGGCTTTTCTGTAGCGTTTGGGGCTTGCATTTTGGCTTTGGGATGTGTCTTGAGCTTCTGGGGCCTAGCTGTAGTGCTTGGGGCCTGCGTCTGGGGCTTTTCTGTAGCATTTTGGTCGCGTGTTTGTGATTTGGGGTCTGTATCCAGGGTTTTGCCTTTTTTGTAGTTTTCAGCTTTGTGTCAGTTTCTTTGTCGGTTGCCTGGGGTTAGGGGCAGTTTGGGGTTTGGATCATTAGTCAGTGTCATTAGCGTCGGGGGGTTGATACGAAGGGTTAGGGTTGTGGTTAGAGTTGTTAGGGTTAAAGGGAATAAGGATTTTTAGGGTAAGGGGATCAAGGTTGTGGGAATAAAAATGTTTTAGCACAGAGTTACATCGTTTAGAGGGAAGGAAGGTGGTATTGAGATATGCTTGCAGTGAGAAGAAAGCTTACCAGACAACCTTGTGAAATGCAGACAACCAGAATCCTTAGAGCAATTGGGTGGAAATCACGGTGTAAGAAACATTACCACCTCAAAGAGGAAAACAGTCAAGGAAAAAAGAAAATTGACTTGTAACAGGCCAGCAGCTGTGTATTTTCAGTGAAGCACCGGATAGATCGTGAACCTGGATTACCCAGTCAATGGGGAAACTGGGGAGGGTCCTGGTCACCGAGAGGAAAAAAAAATTTATATAAACTGTGTTATGGAACTAGTAGGTAGTTTGTGGGACGCCTGCCATTGCAATCGTGAATAAAAATGCTACTTCACTGAGATCCTTGCCTGAGCCTATGTTATTGGTTACAGAGTGTTTCTAACAAGATGTTAGGGTTTTAAGGTTTCAGGGCTAAGGCACTAGGGTTGGGTTTCAGGGTTAGGGTTTCCAGGGTTTAGGGTTAGGTTTTTAAGGTTGTTAGGGCTGGAGTTATAAGGGTTAGGGGTTGGGGGTTGGTGTGTTAAGGTTTTAAAATATTTTGTGGTTTTAGTGTTGATAGGGTTTTTAGGGTTAGGGTCTTAGGGTTTTAGTTATGGTCAGGTATTTAGAGTTAGGGTTTTAAGGTCTTAAAAAAAAAATTAAGGTTAGGGTCTCCAGGGTTAGGGCTTTGAGAATCTTTACTTTTTGGGTTAGGGTTTAGAGGGTCTTAATTTTTAGGGTTAGGGCTTTTAGGCATAGGTCTAGTGTGGTAAATTTTATCGGGTTAGGACTGTAAGGGTTTTTAGGGTTAGGGTTTCTAGGGTTTTTTGGGGTAGGGGTTAGGGTTAGATCGGTGGTTGCCGTAGGCTTAGGGGTCAAGGTTCTGAGGGGTTAGGCCTCATATTAGGGCGGAAGGCCAAAATAAGAGGGTGGGAGCCCCCCCAAAATCGAAGGGTTGAAGCCCCAAGTTAGGGGAAGGAACGTCAAAATAGTGGGGTCCCCCAAAATTGGGCGGAAGAGCTCTTAATATTGGGGGAAACCCAAAAAAGGAGGGTGGGGGACTCTAAAATTGGTTGTGTCCCCCCCAAAATTGGTTGTGTCCCCCCCAAAATTGGTTGTGTCCCCCCCCAGTTAGGGGAGGAACCCCCAAAATTGGGTGGGCGAACCCCCAAATTGGGGGGGAAGAAGACTTAAATGGAAGTGTGAAATTCCAGAATTGAATGTGGACCCCCCAGAACACTCTTCAGGGGTTTAGTGTGGTAAATTTTATCGGGTTAGGGCTGTAAGGGTTTTTAGGGTTAGGGTTTCTAGGGTTTGTTGGGGTAGGGGTTAGGGTTGGATCCTACTTTGGATCCGGCTGCAGGAGCTGGAACGGCTGCAGGAGCTGGAGCTGGAGTAGCTGCAGGATCTGGAACTGGAGCGGCTGCAGGATCTGGAACTGGAGCGGCTGCAGGAGCTGGAGCGGCTGCAGGAGCTGGAGCGGCTGCAGGAGCTGGAGCGGCTGCAGGAGCTGGAGCGGCTGCAGGAGCTGGAGCGGCTGCAGGAGCTGGAGCTGGAGCGGCTGCAGGAGCTGCAGCTGGAGCGGCTGCAGGAGCTGCAGCTGGAGCGGCTGCAGGAGCTGCAGCTGGAGTGGCTGCAGGAGCTGCAGCTGGAACGGCTGCAGGAGCTGGAGCTAGGTTGCTAGTAGCATCAATTGCAGCTCGATAGGCACAAGCCAGACCCCAGCACGCTACAGTGATTTGTGTCACTTTGGAACTGCCAGAGTCATGACACCTTTTTTTCAAGCATTCTGCCAGCTTTTTAGGATTTTGCAGTTGTTCAGGGGTGAATGTCCAAAACACTGGAGGTGACCACTGCTCTAGAAACCTGCCCATATCCTCCCACACTCCCTGCCACTCGCAACTATCCCGCCTCAAGACAGATCTCCGGATGAGATTCCTAAGTAGTTGTTTAACCCTCCACAAAATCTGAAGCGCATTCAGGAGACATAACAACAAGAGCAGGCTGGTCTGAGTATCCCAAGGATATTCAACATCTCGGAGAACCACCGTAACTAACTCGGGGGATAAGAGGGTGGTGGTGAAGGAGAAAGGGAGAGTGAACAGGTAGGGAAACATGTCTTCCCCTGTCCCCTTCACAGATTGGCTCCCTAACGAAAACAGGCAATAGGTGTAATTGCTAATAGTTTCCGAGATATGGGTTCCAAAGTATAGAGTCGATGTCAGTGCTGAGTACAAATACCAGGTTAAAGTCATGACCAGATATTTCATCATTTCATAAGCCATTGCTACACCGCACAGTACCATAACAATCTTAAACCAGGGCCCGGAAAGGATAAACAGTGCAACAGGGAGCACATACAGAAAGTAACGCACCATAAAACTCAATTTGGAATACAGGTACAGCAGACTGGAGATTAAGGCAATCAACATCGTGACTAGCAACTATTAAGCAGGTCCAATACTTATACCAATATTAGTTTAACACACTCTGGTCAGATTTGTCGATATCTCAACCCTTCGGGCCCCACGTTGGGCGCCAAAAAGACTGTTGTGGTTTAACCCGGCTGGCAGCTAAACACCACACAGCCGTTCGCTCACCCTCCCCCCTCCCTCTCTGGGATGGGGGAGAGAAACGGGAAAGTGAAGCCTGTGAGTTGAGATAAAGACAGTTTATTAAGACAGGAAAATAATAATAACAATAATAATAATAATAGTGATAATGGTAATAGTATTAACAATAATAATGTGTAAGAAAACAAGTGATGCACAATGCAATTGCTCACCACCCGCTGACCGATGCCCAGCCTATTCCCGAGCAGCCGGCCCCCCCACCCCGGCCAGCCACCCCTATATATTGTTTAGCATGACGTCAGATGGTATGGAATACCCCTTTGGCCAGTTTGGGTCAGCTGTCCTGGGTCTGTCCCCTCCCAGCTCCTGCTGCACCCCCAGCCTGCTCGCTGGCAGGACAGAGCAAGAAGCCGAAAAGTCCTTGGCCTGGTGTAAACACTGCTCTGCAACAATTAAAACATCAGCATGTTATCAGCGCTCTTCTCATCCTAATCCAAAACATAGCACCCTACCAGCTACTATGAGCTACTTAACTCTGTCCTAACTGGAACCAGGACAGAATCCTAGTTGGGAGTGGTTGGCCACATGAGATGTACAGGATTTTTACCTGTGATTTAGTCTTGACAAGGCTATGTAATTGGTTTACTAACGTCTCATAAGAAAGAAGCATGAGCGGTTAATGCAGTTGGCTTGAAACCAGCATGTGAGGGTTCGATTCCTTCCTTTCTTGTACTTGGACGAAGGCCGGTTCCTCGAAAGTATGGTATGGGGGAGGGCAGCCGTGGATTCATTCAACGTTTGTGGTAGTTAGTTCTGGTTGTAGGACTTTTCGTTTGGCCGGAAAGGCTTCTCAGATGATGAATATTAGTATGATTACGGCTACTATTGAGATTAGGGAGCCGATGGAGAAAATGGTGTTTCATAGTGTGTAGGCGTCGGGATAGTCCGAGTATCGTCGGGGTATTCCTGCTAGGCCTAGGAAGTGCTGGGGGAAGAACGTTAGGTTTACTCCTGTAAATATTACCCCGAAGTGGGCTTTTGCTCATGTTTGGTGTAGGGTAAACCCAGTGAGTAGTGGGAATCAGTGAGTAAATCCTGCTAGAATGGCAAAGACGGCGCCTATGGATAGGACGTAGTGGAAGTGGGCAACTACGTAGTACGTGTCGTGCAGGGCGATGTCTAGGGAAGAGTTTGCAAGAACGATTCCTGTTAATCCTCCGATGGTAAATAGGAAGATAAATCCTAGAGCTCATAGTATTGGGGGGGTCTCATTTGATTGTTCCTCCGTGCAGGGTGGCTAGTCAGCTAAATACTTTGATTCCGGTAGGGATGGCAATGATTATAGTGGCTGATGTAAAGTAGGCTCGGGTATCAACGTCTATTCCTACTGTAAACATGTGGTGAGCTCAGACGATGAATCCTAGGAAGCCGATGGATAGTATGGCTCAGACTATTCCCATGTAGCCGAAGGGCTCCTTTTTGCCTGAGTAGTACGTGACTACGTGTGAGATGATTCCGAACCCCGGTAGGATCAGAATATAGACTTCTGGGTGTCCGAAGAATCAGAATAGGTGTTGGTACAGGATTGGGTCTCCTCCTCCAGCGGGGTCGAAGAATGTGGTGTTTAGGTTTCGATCAGTTAGTAATATTGTAATACCGGCGGCGAGTACGGGGAGTGATAGAAGGAGTAGGATGGCGGTAATTAGTACGGATCAGACAAATAGTGGGGTTTGGTATTGTGAGAGTGCGGGGGGTTTTATGTTGATGGCTGTGGTGATAAAGTTGATGGCCCCAAGGATGGAGGAGATACCGGCTAAGTGGAGTGAGAAGATAGCCAGGTCTACTGAAGCTCCGGCGTGGGCAAGGTTACCTGCTAGGGGAGGGTAGACAGTTCAGCCTGTGCCGGCGCCAGCTTCTACAGTGGATGAGGCTAGTAGGAGGAGGAATGATGGGGGGAGGAGTCAAAAGCTTATGTTGTTTATTCGCGGGAATGCTATGTCGGGGGCACCGATTATGAGGGGGACTAATCAGTTGCCGAATCCTCCGATCATGATGGGTATGACTATAAAGAAGCTTATTACAAAGGCGTGAGCGGTAACGATTACATTGTAAATTTGGTCGTCGCCTAGGAGAGTTCCTGGTTGTCCTAGTTCTGCGCGGATTAATAGGCTGAGTGCGGTGCCGACTATTCCTGCTCATGCCCCGAAGATGAGGTACAGGGTGCCAATATCCTTATGGTTAGTGGAAAATAGTCATCGGTTGATGAAGGTGACGGGTAAGATGGCTGAGTGTTGAAGCGTTAGGCTGTAGTCCTTTTTACAGAGGTTTAATTCCTCTTCTTATCGGCTCTGTAGTGAAATTCATGTTGAGTTGCAAGCTCATCGATGCGCACTAGGGTGCGTCAGGGTCTTTGTAGGCAGAAGCCAATTGGTTTAGGCATTTAGCTGTTAACTAGAGTTTTGTGGGATCGAAGCCCATCTGTCTAGGGAGGCTTTAGCTTAATTAAAGCGTCTGACTTGCATTCAGAAGATACAGGTTAATATTCTGTAAGTCTTAATGTGCAGAAACTAAGAGGGTTTAACTCTTATTTAAGGCTTTGAAGGCCTTCGGTTTGGGGTGTTATCCTAAGTTTCTAGACAATGGCATGTATTATTGGGGACAGGGGAAGTAAGAGGATTGATAGTGAGGCAAGGACCGCAGTAGGTGTGCTTGGGGCTTTGCTAGTGTATCATTGCTTTATGTGGTTAGAGGAGTTGGGGGGAAGGGTAATTGTTGAGTGGTATGCGAGGCGTAGGTAGAAGAAGAGGCTGAGCAGTGATAGCATGGCAATTGCCATGGCTGCTGGTGTTATTTCCTGTTTAGTTAGTTCTTGGATGATAAGTCACTTTGGTATAAAGCCTGTTAATGGGGGGAGGCCTGCTAGGGATAAAAGTACTAGTATTAGGGTGGCGTTTAGCACTGGGGTTTTTGTTCATGAGGTTGTGATCATGGATAGGTTAAGGGCTTTGATTTTGTTAAGGGCTAGGAATACGGCTGATGTTATGATTGTGTATAGGTAGAAGGTAAGTAAGGCCAATTTGGGGCTGTAAACTAGGATGATGGCGATTCAGCCTAAGTGGGAGATGGACGAGAAGGCTAGGATTTTGCGTGTTTGTGTTTGGTTCAGTCCTATTCAGCCTCCTAGTGCTGTTGAGGCTAGGGCCATGGCGGTGAGTAGAGCTGGGTCGAGGGATTTGGATGTTAGTAGGAGCAGGGTTAGTGGGGGGAATTTTATGAGGGTCGAGAGTAGCAGGGCTGTTATTAGTGGCGATCCTTGTAGTACTTCTGGGAATCAGAAGTGAAATGGCACTAGGCCCAGTTTAATAGCGATTGCTGCTGTCAGTAGTAGACAGGAGGTTGGGTGGTTTATTTGTGTGATGTCTCATTGGCCGGTGACTCAGGCATTGGTTATGCTAGAGAATAGGACCAGGGCGGAAGCAGCTGCTTGGGTTAGGAAGTATTTCGTTGCGGCTTCTACTGCTCGTGGGTGGTGGGATTTGGCAATTAGGGGAATGATGGCTAGTGCGTTGATCTCCAGTCCTGTCCAGGCCAGAACTCAGTGGTTGCTGGAAATTGTGATTGTGGTGCCCAAGATGAGGCTGAAGGTTATGATTGGGGTCGCGTAAGGGTTCATTAGTAGAGGAGGGGGTTAAACCATCATTTTCGGGGTATGGGCCCGATAGCTTGATTAGCTGACTCTACTAGAAAATAATATAAGGGAAGTATGGAGAATTTTGATTTCTCTTGTGTGGGTTCAATTCCTACTTTTCTAAGGTCAACAGGAAATGAGAGGGCTGTTATACCTCTATGTTCACTTTATCATAGTGACCCTTTGTAGTTCAGGCACATTTCCTTATGTAAGGAGGTAGGCCTGCATAGCAGATAGGTATGCTGATGTGTCAGAGGCACAGAGCTAGTGTGAGGGGTAGGAAGTTTTTTCATAGTAGGTGCATTAGTTGGTCATATCGGAATCGTGGGTATGAAGCTCGGACCCATAAGAAACCAGAAGATAGTAGGAGGACTTTTGTGGCTAGGATGACGGGGAATAGTTCTGTGGGTGGCCCTAGGGCGCTTGGGTTTAGGAATATGATGGCTGTAAGTGTATTTATTAGCATAATGTTCGCATATTCAGCTAGGAAGAATAAGGCGAAGGGTCCTGCGGCGTATTCAACGTTAAACCCTGAGACTAGCTCAGATTCGCCCTCTGTGAGGTCAAAAGGAGCTCGGATTGTCTCTGCTAGGGTGGATACGTATCATATTATTGCTAGGGGTCATGAGGAGAAAATGAAGTATAGAGGCTCCTGTGCGACGGCAAAGGAGCTGAGTGTGTAGCTTCCGCTTAGTATGATTATTGATAGCAGGATTATGGCCAGTGTCACTTCGTATGAAATGGTCTGTGCTACTGCCCGTAGGGCTCCGATTAGTGCGTATTTTGAGTTCGAGGCTCAGCCTGATCATAGGACTGAGTAGACGGCTAGGCTTGACATGGCTATTAGGAAGAGAACTCCGAGGTTTAGATCTGCTAGGGGAAATGGGAGTGGTAGTGGTGCTCAAGTGGTGATGGCTAGGACAAGGGCTAGTATTGGTATCAGAATGAATAGAAGTGGGGAAGAGGTAGAGGGTCGGATGGGCTCTTTGGAAAATAGTTTCAGTCCGTCCGCAAATGGTTGAAGTGGGCCAAAAGGCCCGACAACGTTAGGGCCTTTGCGGGATTGTATGTAGCTTAGGATTTTCCGTTCTAATAGGGTTAGGAAGGCTACGGCAATCAGGATTGGGATGATGTATAGGAGGGATATAACGAGGCAGCTTAGTGTTGTTATTTGAATCATGGGTGAAGCTAGGGAGAGGATTTGAACCTCTGGGGAAAGGGCTTAAGCCTTCTGCACTTGCCGGGCTCTGCCACTCTAGCTGGTCCTTTTCTAGGATTGAAAGTGGTGGGGGAAGGCCCTCTTCACGGTTTAGTTGGTTTCACTGCTTAGAGCGGGGGGGGGGCGTGCTTGTGGTATTGGCCCCACTTTCCCGGTCCTTTCGTACTGGGGAGAGTGTGTCATAGATAGAAACCGACCTGGATTGCTCCGGTCTGAGCTCAGATCACGTAGGACTGTTAATCGTTGAACAAACGAACCCTTAATAGCGGCTGCACCATTAGGATGTCCTGATCCAACATCGAGGTCGTAAACCCCCCTGTCGATATGGGCTCTTGAGGGGGATTGCGCTGTTATCCCTGGGGTAGCTTGGTCCATTAATCAATTATATTGGGTCTGGTCACTGTTAGCACTTTGAGGGGTAGCTCTAGGTAAAGAGGTATGGTCTTGTTTTTGGAGGATTTGTTCTCCTCCAAGGTCACCCCAACCGAAAAATATCGACCAGGCTCTGCGATGGTAGTGGCCCCAGTGGGGTTGATTGAGGATTCGCGGTGGTCGTTGATTTTTAAGTTCCACAGGGTCTTCTCGTCTTATGTTCACATCCCCGCTTTTGCACGGGGAGATCAATTTCACTGATTATCTGTGAGAGACAGTTAAGACCTCGTTTAGCCATTCATACAAGTCTCGATTTATGGGACAATTGATTGCGCTATCTTTGCACGGTTAGGATACCGCGGCCGTTAAACCTAAGTCACCGGGCAGGCATCACCTTCAATACTTGTTTAATTTGCTGAAGGCTATGTTTTTGGTAAACAGTCGGGCCTTATTAATTTGCCGAGTTCCTTTCACAGATTTTAATCGCTCTTATAGGCGCTCCTGAGTCGGGTTAACAGGGTTAGTTAATACGTGGTCTTGTAGGGGTTTTTGTATCTGTCTAGGTCTGTTAATAATGTTTCTATGTAAGCTTGCGCCGTTAGAGGGGTGTGGCCCTGTACATGAGGGGCCTAGGATGATTCCTAGGATTGTTATGAGGATGGCAGCGGTTTTGGTGATAAGGGGTATGGTTATTGGGGGGGTTTTGGTTGGTGTGATGAAAGAGGTAATGATTATTCCTGCTGTAATGCTGCCTAGGGCGAGTCGGGTTAGGGGGGCGGTGATTAGTGGGTTGTTTTCGTTTATTGATACTATTGGGGGGATTCGGGTTTGTCCAGCTTGGACTAGGATGGTTATGCGGATGCTGTAGGTTGCGGTGAATGCTGTGGCTATAAGGGTTAGGAGTAGGGCTCAAGTATTTAGGTATGATGTGTTTAAGCTTTCGATGATGAGGTCTTTTGAGTAGAATCCGGCTAGGAATGGGGTTCCTATCAGCGCCAGGTTTCCGATGGTTAGGCAGGAAGTAGTGACTGGGAGTATTTTCTGTAGGCCTCCTATCTTTCGGATATCTTGTTCTCCGTTTAGGTTGTGGATGATAGACCCTGAGCATAGGAATAGTATGGCTTTAAAGAAGGCATGGGTTGAGATGTGTAGGAAGGCTAGTTGTGGGAGGTTTAGTCCGATAGTGACTATTATTAGTCCTAGTTGGCTGGATGTTGAGAAAGCAATGATTTTTTTGATGTCATTTTGGGTTAGGGCGCATGTGGCAGCGAATAGGGTTGATAGAGCACCTAGGCATAGGCAGGCAGTTAGGGCTGTCTGGTTGGTGGCTAGCAGGGGGTGCATGCGGATGAGCAGGAAGATTCCGGCTACTACTATGGTACTGGAGTGCAGTAGGGCTGATACTGGGGTGGGGCCTTCTATTGCTGCGGGCAGTCATGGGTGGAGTCCAAATTGGGCGGATTTTCCTGCGGCTGCGAGGATTAATCCTATGAGGGGGAGGATTGGGGTTTGGTGGGGGTGTACGGCTTGTTGGATCTCTCAGGTGTTGAATGTTGAAGCTAGTCATGCTATGCTCAGGATCAGTCCGACGTCTCCGATTCGGTTGTAGATTACGGCTCGTAGGGCGGCGGTGTTGGCATCTGCTCGGCCTTGTCATCAGCCGATGAGAAGGAAGGACATGATTCGTACTCCTTCCCAGCCTACGAATAGGAGGAATATGTTGTTTGCGGTTGTTAGGAGGAGTATGGCGACTAGGAATGTCAGTAGGTAGGTGAAAAATTTTGTTACGTATGGCTCTGAGGCCATGTATCATATGGCGAATTGTAGGATTGATCATGTTACAAATAGGGCGATTGGAAGAAATGTTATTGAGTATTGGTCTATTTTTAGGCTCAGGGGGATTTTAAAGTTTATAATGAATTTTCACTCCCAGTGGCAGGTGACAGATTCTACTCCCGAGTAGATGAATGCGGTTGTAGGGGCTAGGCTAATTAGGAATGCGGTTTTAACAGCGCGGGTGGTGGCTTGTGGGGTGTTTTTAAAGTTTTTAAATAGAAATGGCAGGATGATTGGGGTTAGGAGGATTGTCAGCGTGAGTAGTGTGAGGGAGTTGATTAGTAGTGTGGGGTTCACTCCTTTTACTTGGATTTGCACCAAGATGGGTGGTTCCTAAGACCAGTGGATTGCTGTTATCCTTTAAAAGTAAGGGGGCTGAGGTTTTAGGCTCAGATGTAAGAGTTAGCAGCTCTTGTTGGTTAAACCCTCCCCTCGGCAGGTAAGAAGGTTTGAACTTCTATTCTTAGAATCACAGTCTAATGTTTGGTTTAAACTATACTTGCATGAGGGGATTCCGGAGATCAGTTCGGGTTTGAGGATTAGGAGGAATATTGGGATAATGTGGAGTGTTATGAGCAGGTGTTCTCGCGTGGTTGAGTTTTGCATAGATGTGATGTGGGAGGGGATTGAGCCTCGTTGGGTCATTAGTAGTATGAATAAGGTGTAGGAGGCGGTTAGTAGGGTTGCGATTCCTGTTAGGATGATCGTGAAGGCAGATCAGTTGAATAAGGTGATTATAATGGTTAGCTCTGCTATGAGGTTTGTTGTTGGGGGTAAGGCTATGTTTGTTAGATTGGCCAGCAATCATCAGGTAGCTATGAGTGGTAGGAGAGGTTGTAGGCCTCGTGTGAGTAGTAGAATTCGGCTGTGCGTACGTTCATAGTTTGTGTTGGCTAGGCAGAATAGTATGGAGGAAGTTAGTCCATGGGAAATTATTAGGATCATTGCCCCTGAGAATGATCAGTGGGTTTGGATTATTCCTGCGGCGATAACTAGGCCTATGTGGCTAACGGATGAATAAGCGATTAGTGATTTTAGGTCTGTCTGTCGTAGGCAGATTGAGCTAGTCATTAGGGCGCCTCATAGGGCCAGGGTTAGGAAGGGGTAGTGCAGGAGGTTGGACAGTGGGCCCATAAATAGAGTGACTCGTATAATTCCGTATCCTCCTAGCTTTAGTAGTAGGGCGGCGAGGAGTATTGAGCCTGCGATGGGTGCTTCTACGTGGGCTTTTGGCAGTCAGAGGTGTAGGCCGTATAGTGGGGCTTTTACTATGAATGCTATGAGCAGTGCTAGACCTGATAGTATTCCTGTCCATGAGGTGGATAGGGTTGGGTGGGTTAGTTGTAGGGTTGGCAGGTGCAGGGTGCCAATTTTCACGTATAGGTGTATGATTGTGATTAGCAGGGGTAGAGAGCTTACTGGCGTGTAGAATAGCAGGTAGATGCCAGCGCTTAGGCGTTCTGGTTGGTTCCCCCATCGGGTGATTAAGATTAGGGTGGGAATGAGGGTTGCTTCAAATGAGATGTAAAATAGTGCTAGTTCTGTGGTGGAAAAGGCTAGTAGGATGAATGGCTGGACTGCGACTAAGGTTGAGATAAAGATTCGTTTGCGTTGTAGGGGTTCTTGTTGCAGGTGGTTTTGGCTTGCTATGATTATGAGTGGGAGTAGTCAGCAGGATAGTACTAGGAGGGGGGATGAGATTTGGTCAATTCCTGTTCAGTTGGATAAAAATTTGTAGGGGTAGTAGGTTGGGATTAATCACTGTAGGCTTAGGGCAGCGATTAGGAGGCTGTATAAGGTGGTGTTAGTCCATAGAAATTTTGGTGGAGACAGCAGGGCTGTTGGAAGAAGTATGATTGTGGGTAGGATGATTTTTAGCATTGCAGGAGGTTTAGGTTGTGTAGATGGTCGGAGCCATGTGTGCGGGTGGAGGCTACTAGGATGGCCAGGCCTGTGCCCGCCTCACACGCTGAGAAGGTTAGCATGAGAATTGGTACCATGGTGAATGAGGAGACTTGGTTTTCGATGGATCATATTGATAGGCCTACGAATATCGATAATATTATGCTTTCAAGGCATAGTAGGGCGGATACTAGGTGGGTTCGGTGGAAGGCTAGTCCTAGTCCGCTGAAAATGAAGGCTGAGTAGAAGCTTAAATGTAGGGGCGACATAAGAAAGTTACAGGGTTGGCTGTAATCTGCTGGGTCGAAACCAGCTATCTTTTTGGTTAGACTAACTTTCTGTTATTCTGCTCATTCTAGGCCCCCTTGAATTCACTCGTAGGCCAGTCCGAGTGTTAGGAGAAGGAGGATCACTACAGTTCAGGTGAGGGTCATTAGGGGGGATTGGAGTTGGACGGCTCATGGCAGGGGGAGTAGGAGGGCGATTTCTAGGTCGAATAGGACGAACAGGATGGCTACTGAGGAAGAATCGGACTGAGAATGGTAATCGAGCAGATCCAAGTGGGTCGAATCCACATTCGTACGGTGAGAGTTTCTCTGAGTCGGGGTTTATTTGGGCGAGTCAGAAGTTTAATGCGGTTAGGGCGGCGCTTAGGATTGATGATAGGGCGAATATGAACATGAGTGCGTTCATTGCTCTCCTCTGGGTTTATACCAGATTCTAGAGATTGGAAGTCAATTGTAATTAATATACTAGAAGAGCAAGATCCTCATCAGTAGATGGTTATGTAGAGGAATAGTCAGATGACGTCTACGAAGTGTCAGTATCAGGCTGCTGCCTCGAATCCGAAGTGGTGGTCTGATGTAAAGTGGAACTTGATCAGTCGGAAGAGGCAGACGGTCAGGAAGGAGGATCCGATGATTACGTGGAGTCCGTGGAATCCAGTGGCAACGAAGAAGGTAGATCCGTAGACGCTATCGGCGATTGAGAATGGGGCTTCGTGGTATTCTATTGCTTGTAGGGCTGTGAAGTAGAATCCCAGGAGGATCGTTAGGGTTAGGGCGTGGATGGCGTGTTTTCGGTTTCCTTCTGTGATGCTGTGATGGGCTCACGTTACGGTAACGCCTGAGGCTAGTAGGATGGCTGTGTTTAGTAGGGGGACTTCTATCGGGTTGAGTGGTTTAATTCCTGTTGGGGGTCATTGGCCTCCTAGTTCTGGGGTTGGGGCCAGGCTCGAGTGGAAGAACGCTCAGAAGAACCCTAAGAAGAAGAATGCTTCGGATGTGATGAAAAGGATTATGCCGTATCGTAGGCCTTTTTGGACTGTGGGAGTGTGATGGCCTTGGAAGGTGCTTTCTCGTACAATGTCTCGTCATCATTGGAGTATTACTAGGAGTATTGAGATGAGGCCTAGGGTTAGTAGTATGGATGAGTTGTAGTGGAATCACATGATTAATCCTGAGGTTGTGAGTAGGGCGGCGGCTGCCCCGAAGATTGGTCAAGGGCTTGGGTCAACTATGTGGTATGAGTGTGCTTGGTGTGCCATTAGATGTTTTCTTGTAAGTATAGGCTTAGAAGGAGCACGAAGACGTAGGCCTGGATTATGGCTACTGCTACTTCTAGGATGGTTAGGAGTAGTAGGATGATTATTGTTAGGATGGATACTGCAGGAAGGGTGGGTATTAATGCAATGGAGGCTGTAGAGATGAGTTGGATGAGTAAGTGTCCTGCTGTAAGGTTGGCTGTAAGGCGGACTCCGAGGGCTAGGGGGCGGATTAGTAGGCTGGTTGTTTCGATCAGGATTAGTGCGGGGATTAGGGGTGTAGGGGTACCTTCGGGTAATAGGTGGGCTAAAGAGGCTGATGGTTGGTTTCGTAGGCCTGTTAGTAGTGTGGCGAGCCATAGTGGGAAGGCTAGGGCTATGTTCATAGATAGTTGGGTGGTTGGGGTGAATGTATATGGAAGGAGGCCTAGAAGGTTGATTGTAAGAAGTATGATTATTAGGGATGTAAATATTATGGCTCATTTGTGGCCATTTTTGTTGAGTGGGACTATTAGTTGTTTTGTGATTAGGTGAAGGAGTCATGTTTGGATAGTAGAAAGGCGGTTGTTGATTCATCGGTTGTTTGGGGACGGGAATAGTAGGGCTGGGAAGAGTAGGGATAGTAGGATTAAGGGGATGCCGAATAGATTGGGGCTGGAAAATTGGTCAAAGAAGCTTAGGTTCATGGTCAGGATCATGGTGTGGGTTTGGTAGTGAGGGAGGTCTTATTTGATGGGGGGTTGGTTGTGGTGAAGGCTAGTAGTTTTGGTTGGATGAGGAGTGCTAGGGTTAATCAGGTTATAATTATGATTGAAAATCATGGTGCGGGGTTAAGCTGTGGCATATCATTAAGGAGGGGGAAGTCCCTCTTTGGCTAGCTTAAAAGGCAAGTGCTGTTGCATAGCTTCTTAATGATTAGGATGATGATAGAAGGGACGATCAGGCCTCGAAATGTGGGAGTGGGGTTGATTCTACTACAATGGGTATGTAGCTGTGATTAGCCCCGCAAATTTCTGAGCATTGTCCGTAAAAAATCCCAGGCCGGGTGGTAATGAATGAAGTTTGGTTTAGTCGGCCTGGGATTGCGTCTGTTTTAACTCCGAGCGTTGGGACTGCTCAGGAGTGGAGTACGTCTCCTGCAGTAATGATCACGCGGATGGGGGATTCTATTGGGATAACTACGCGGTGGTCAACTTCTAGCAGTCGGAAGTGGCCGTTGGGTAAGTCTGGGGTGGGCACTATGTAGGAGTCGAAGGATAGGTCTTTGAAGTCTGTGTATTCGTAGCTTCAGTATCATTGGTGGCCGATGGCTTTTAGGGTGAGGTCTGGTTCGTCGATTTCGTCCATTATGTAGAGGATTTGTAGGGATGGGAGGGCGAGGAGTACCAGGACGATAGCAGGTAGGATTGTCCAGATCAGCTCTACTTCTTGGGCGTCTACAGCATTGGACGAGAGTTTTTCTGTTAGTATGTGGGCTAAAAGGTAGAGAACTAGGCTGCAGATAGCTAGGGCAACGATTAGGGCGTGGTCGTGGAATTCAACGAGTTCTTCTATGATGGGTGATGAGGCGTCTTGGAATCCTAGTTGGGAGTGGTTGGCCACATGAGATGTACAGGATTTTTACCTGTGATTTAGTCTTGACAAGGCTATGTAATTGGTTTACTAACGTCTCATAAGAAAGAAGCATGAGCGGTTAATGCAGTTGGCTTGAAACCAGCATGTGAGGGTTCGATTCCTTCCTTTCTTGTACTTGGACGAAGGCCGGTTCCTCGAAAGTATGGTATGGGGGAGGGCAGCCGTGGATTCATTCAACGTTTGTGGTAGTTAGTTCTGGTTGTAGGACTTTTCGTTTGGCCGGAAAGGCTTCTCAGATGATGAATATTAGTATGATTACGGCTACTATTGAGATTAGGGAGCCGATGGAGGAAATGGTGTTTCATAGTGTGTAGGCGTCGGGATAGTCCGAGTATCGTCGGGGTATTCCTGCTAGGCCTAGGAAGTGCTGGGGGAAGAACGTTAGGTTTACTCCTGTAAATATTACCCCGAAGTGGGCTTTTGCTCATGTTTGGTGTAGGGTAAACCCAGTGAGTAGTGGGAATCAGTGAGTAAATCCTGCTAGAATGGCAAAGACGGCGCCTATGGATAGGACGTAGTGGAAGTGGGCAACTACGTAGTACGTGTCGTGCAGGGCGATGTCTAGGGAAGAGTTTGCAAGAACGATTCCTGTTAATCCTCCGATGGTAAATAGGAAGATAAATCCTAGAGCTCATAGTATTGGGGGGGTCTCATTTGATTGTTCCTCCGTGCAGGGTGGCTAGTCAGCTAAATACTTTGATTCCGGTAGGGATGGCAATGATTATAGTGGCTGATGTAAAGTAGGCTCGGGTATCAACGTCTATTCCTACTGTAAACATGTGGTGAGCTCAGACGATGAATCCTAGGAAGCCGATGGATAGTATGGCTCAGACTATTCCCATGTAGCCGAAGGGCTCCTTTTTGCCTGAGTAGTACGTGACTACGTGTGAGATGATTCCGAACCCCGGTAGGATCAGAATATAGACTTCTGGGTGTCCGAAGAATCAGAATAGGTGTTGGTACAGGATTGGGTCTCCTCCTCCAGCGGGGTCGAAGAATGTGGTGTTTAGGTTTCGATCAGTTAGTAATATTGTAATACCGGCGGCGAGTACGGGGAGTGATAGAAGGAGTAGGATGGCGGTAATTAGTACGGATCAGACAAATAGTGGGGTTTGGTATTGTGAGAGTGCGGGGGGTTTTATGTTGATGGCTGTGGTGATAAAGTTGATGGCCCCAAGGATGGAGGAGATACCGGCTAAGTGGAGTGAGAAGATAGCCAGGTCTACTGAAGCTCCGGCGTGGGCAAGGTTACCTGCTAGGGGAGGGTAGACAGTTCAGCCTGTGCCGGCGCCAGCTTCTACAGTGGATGAGGCTAGTAGGAGGAGGAATGATGGGGGGAGGAGTCAAAAGCTTATGTTGTTTATTCGCGGGAATGCTATGTCGGGGGCACCGATTATGAGGGGGACTAATCAGTTGCCGAATCCTCCGATCATGATGGGTATGACTATAAAGAAGCTTATTACAAAGGCGTGAGCGGTAACGATTACATTGTAAATTTGGTCGTCGCCTAGGAGAGTTCCTGGTTGTCCTAGTTCTGCGCGGATTAATAGGCTGAGTGCGGTGCCGACTATTCCTGCTCATGCCCCGAAGATGAGGTACAGGGTGCCAATATCCTTATGGTTAGTGGAAAATAGTCATCGGTTGATGAAGGTGACGGGTAAGATGGCTGAGTGTTGAAGCGTTAGGCTGTAGTCCTTTTTACAGAGGTTTAATTCCTCTTCTTATCGGCTCTGTAGTGAAATTCATGTTGAGTTGCAAGCTCATCGATGCGCACTAGGGTGCGTCAGGGTCTTTGTAGGCAGAAGCCAATTGGTTTAGGCATTTAGCTGTTAACTAGAGTTTTGTGGGATCGAAGCCCATCTGTCTAGGGAGGCTTTAGCTTAATTAAAGCGTCTGACTTGCATTCAGAAGATACAGGTTAATATTCTGTAAGTCTTAATGTGCAGAAACTAAGAGGGTTTAACTCTTATTTAAGGCTTTGAAGGCCTTCGGTTTGGGGTGTTATCCTAAGTTTCTAGACAATGGCATGTATTATTGGGGACAGGGGAAGTAAGAGGATTGATAGTGAGGCAAGGACCGCAGTAGGTGTGCTTGGGGCTTTGCTAGTGTATCATTGTTTTATGTGGTTAGAGGAGTTGGGGGGAAGGGTAATTGTTGAGTGGTATGCGAGGCGTAGGTAGAAGAAGAGGCTGAGCAGTGATAGCATGGCAATTGCCATGGCTGCTGGTGTTATTTCCTGTTTAGTTAGTTCTTGGATGATAAGTCACTTTGGTATAAAGCCTGTTAATGGGGGGAGGCCTGCTAGGGATAAAAGTACTAGTATTAGGGTGGCGTTTAGCACTGGGGTTTTTGTTCATGAGGTTGTGATCATGGATAGGTTAAGGGCTTTGATTTTGTTAAGGGCTAGGAATACGGCTGATGTTATGATTGTGTATAGGTAGAAGGTAAGTAAGGCCAATTTGGGGCTGTAAACTAGGATGATGGCGATTCAGCCTAAGTGGGAGATGGACGAGAAGGCTAGGATTTTGCGTGTTTGTGTTTGGTTCAGTCCTATTCAGCCTCCTAGTGCTGTTGAGGCTAGGGCCATGGCGGTGAGTAGAGCTGGGTCGAGGGATTTGGATGTTAGTAGGAGCAGGGTTAGTGGGGGGAATTTTATGAGGGTCGAGAGTAGCAGGGCTGTTATTAGTGGCGATCCTTGTAGTACTTCTGGGAATCAGAAGTGAAATGGCACTAGGCCCAGTTTAATAGCGATTGCTGCTGTCAGTAGTAGACAGGAGGTTGGGTGGTTTATTTGTGTGATGTCTCATTGGCCGGTGACTCAGGCATTGGTTATGCTAGAGAATAGGACCAGGGCGGAAGCAGCTGCTTGGGTTAGGAAGTATTTCGTTGCGGCTTCTACTGCTCGTGGGTGGTGGGATTTGGCAATTAGGGGAATGATGGCTAGTGCGTTGATCTCCAGTCCTGTCCAGGCCAGAACTCAGTGGTTGCTGGAAATTGTGATTGTGGTGCCCAAGATGAGGCTGAAGGTTATGATTGGGGTCGCGTAAGGGTTCATTAGTAGAGGAGTGGACTGATTATCTGTGAGAGACAGTTAAGACCTCGTTTAGCCATTCATACAAGTCTCGATTTATGGGACAATTGATTGCGCTACCTTTGCACGGTTAGGATACCGCGGCCGTTAAACCTAAGTCACCGGGCAGGCATCACCTTCAATACTTGTTTAATTTGCTGAAGGCTATGTTTTTGGTAAACAGTCGGGCCTTATTAATTTGCCGAGTTCCTTTCACAGATTTTAATCGCTCTTATAGGCGCTCCTGAGTCGGGTTAACAGGGTTAGTTAATACGTGGTCTTGTAGGGGTTTTTGTATCTGTCTAGGTCTGTTAATAATGTTTCTATGTAAGCTTGCGCCGTTAGAGGGGTGTGGCCCTGAGTTACTTATTTTAGCATTAATTCTCCTATATTCATAGGTTGACCTGTTTGTGATAAGGGAATCATCTTATTTTGGTATTTTTAGGTGGTGGAGCTTTGATACACTCTGAAATGAGTGAAGTTACAAACTCCGTAATGATCACTTCAGCAAGCCTGAATTTAACACTTTTTCCCTTGACTATACAGCTGGCTCCGAAAGGTCATTAGACTATTATATTCACTGTTATGTAGAACAGCAGTATACACATGCAAAGTTTCTATAGCAGTGGTGCCACTGGGGATGCAGTGCAGTGAGTCCAGAGAGTGCACTGGCACCACTGGGGATGCACTGCAGTGAGTCCAGAGATTGCACTGGCACCACTGTGGATGCAGTGCAGTGAGTCCAGAGACTTCACTGGCACCACTGGGAATGCAGAGAAGTGAGTGCAGAGAGTGCACTGGCACCACTGGGGATGCAGTGCAGTGAGTCCAGAGAGTGCACTGGCACCACTGGGGATGCAGTGCAGTGAGTCCAGAGAGTGCACTGGCACCACTGGAGATGCAGTACAGTGAGTCCAGTGAATGCACTGGAACCACTGGGGATGCAGTGCAGTGAGTCCAGAGAGTGCACTGGCACCACTGGTGATGCAGTACAGTGAGTCCAGTGAGTGCACTGGCACCACTGGGGATGCAGTGCAGTGAGTCCAGAGAGTGCACTGGCGCCACTGGGGATGCAGTGCAGTGAGTCCAGAGAGTGCACTGGCGCCACTGGGTATGCACTGCAGGGAGTCCAGAGAGTGCACTGGCACCACTGGGGATGCACTGCAGTGAGTCTTGAGAGTGCACTGGCACCACTGGGGATGCAGTACAGTGAGTCCAGAGAGTGCACTGGCACCACTGGGGATGCACTGCAGTGAGTCCAGAGATTGCACTGGCACCACTGGGGATGCACTACAGTGAGTCCAGAGATTGCACTGGCACCACTGGGGATGCACTGCAGTGAGTCCAGAGAGTGCACTGGCACCACTGGGGATGCACTGCAGTGAGTCCAGAGAGTGCACTGGCACCACTGGGGATGCACTTCAGTGAGTCCAGAGAGTGCACTGGCACCACTGGTGATGCAGTCCAGTGAGTCCAGAGATTGCACTGACACCACTGGGGATGCGGTGCAGTGAGTCCAGAGAGTGCTCTGGCACCACTGGGGATGCAGTGCAGTGAGTCCAGAGAGTGCACTGGCACCACTGGGGATGCAGTGCAGTGAGTCCAGAGAGTGCACTGGCGCCACTGGGTATGCACTGCAGGGAGTCCAGAGAGTGCACTGGCACCACTGGGGATGCACTGCAGTGAGTCTTGAGAGTGCACTGGCACCACTGGGGATGCAGTACAGTGAGTCCAGAGATTGCACTGACACCACTGGGGATGCGGTGCAGTGAGTCCAGAGAGTGCTCTGGCACCACTGGGGATGCAGTGCAGTGAGTCCAGAGACTGCACTGGCACCACTGGGGATGCACTGCAGTGAGTCCAGAGAGTGCACTGGCACCACTGGGGATGCACTGCAGTGAGTCCAGAGAGTGCACTGGCACCACTGGTGATGCAGTCCAGTGAGTCCAGTGAATGCACTGGCACCACTGGGGATGCTGTGCAGTGAGTGCAGAGAGTGCACTGGCACCACCTGTGATGCAGTACAGTGTGTCCAGTGAGTGCTCTGGCACCACTGGGGATGCAGTGCTGTGACTCCGGAGAGCGCACTGGCACCACTGGGGATGTAGTGTAGTCAGTCCAGTGAGTGCACTGGCACCACTGGGGATGCAGTGCAGTGAGTGCAGAGAGTGCAATGGCACCAATGGGGATGCACTTCAGTGAGTCCAGAGAGTGCACTGGCACCACTGGGGATGCAGTGCAGTGAGTCCAGAGATTGCACTGGCACCACTGGGGATGCAGTGCAGTGAGTGCAGAGAGTGCACTTGCACCACTGGGGATGGGTTTCAAGCCAACTGCATTAACCGCTCATGCTTCTTTCTTATGAGACGTTAGTAAACCAATTACATAGCCTTGTCAAGACTAAATCACAGGTAAAAATCCTGTACATCTCATGTGGCCAACCACTCCCAACTAGGATTCCAAGAACCAGGAGGTTCGGTGAAAATAGGGCTAGTGCTATTAGAGGGGTGATTATTAGGGTAAGCCCTAAGCTGTCTTTAATGGAGAAGTATGGGTGGAATGGGATTTTGTCGCAGTCTGATACGATTCCTAGTGGGTTATTTGAGCCTGATTCGTGTAGGAAGGTTAGGTGGACTAGGGTGATTCCTGCAATTAGGAAGGGCAGTAGGAAGTGGATGGCGAAGAATCGGGTTAAGGTTGGATTGTCTACTGAGAATCCTCCTCAGGCTCATTCTACTAGAGTTTGCCCAATGTACGGGATGGCTGAGAATAGGTTGGTGATTACGGTGGCCCCTCAGAATGACATTTGTCCTCATGGTAGGACATACCCTACGAAGGCAGTTGCTATTAGGGTGAGTAGGAGGATTACTCCTGTGTTTCAGGTTTCTTTGTATAGGTAGGAGCCGTAGTAGAGGCCTCGTCCGATGTGTAAGTAGATGCAGATAAAGAAGAGCGAAGCACCGTTGGCGTGGAGGTTGCGGATGAGCCATCCGTACTGGACGTCTCGGCATGTGTGAGCTACTGAGGAGAAGGCGAGTGAAGTGTCTGCGGTGTAGTGTATGGCTAGTAGCAGGCCTGTTAGGATTTGTGTGGCTAAGCAGATGGCTAGAAGGGAGCCGAAGTTTCATCAGGCAGAGATGTTGGAGGGGGCGGGTAGGTCGATTAGGGAGTTGTTGATTATTTTTAGTAGGGGATGGGATTTGCGGATGTTAGGGGCCATTAGTGAGTCTGTGTGTTATTAGGATTATTACCAGGATGGAGAGGGCGAAGGATCCTAGGTAGGCCTTAATTAGCCCTGTGTGTATTGAGGTTGCGGCTTTGCTTGCGGCTACTTGTAGTTCAGCAAGGCCCTCTGGCCCTATTTTTTTGAGTCAGGAGAGGTCGATCAAGTGTAGGGCAATGTTTTGTCCCTTTTCTAGTAGGTTTTTGGAGAAGAATCGGTGTACTAGGGGGTTGAAGTACCCTAATGCAGAGGAGAAGTTTATGAGGGGGTTTGGTTTGGGGTGAGTGAGGGTGTGTGTTATGTTCGATAGTTCTAGGGCTAGGATGATTCCTAGGATTGTTATGAGGATGGCAGCGGTTTTGGTGATAAGGGGTATGGTTATTGGGGGGGTTTTGGTTGGTGTGATGAAAGAGGTAATGATTATTCCTGCTGTAATGCTGCCTAGGGCGAGTCGGGTTAGGGGGGCGGTGATTAGTGGGTTGTTTTCGTTTATTGATACTACTGGGGGGATTCGGGTTTGTCCAGCTTGGACTAGGATGGTTATGCGGATGCTGTAGGTTGCGGTGAATGCTGTGGCTATAAGGGTTAGGAGTAGGGCTCAAGTATTTAGGTATGATGTGTTTAAGCTTTCGATGATGAGGTCTTTTGAGTAGAATCCGGCTAGGAATGGGGTTCCTATCAGCGCCAGGTTTCCGATGGTTAGGCAGGAAGTAGTGACTGGGAGTATTTTCTGTAGGCCTCCTATCTTTCGGATATCTTGTTCTCCGTTTAGGTTGTGGATGATAGACCCTGAGCATAGGAATAGTATGGCTTTAAAGAAGGCATGGGTTGAGATGTGTAGGAAGGCTAGTTGTGGGAGGTTTAGTCCGATAGTGACTATTATTAGTCCTAGTTGGCTGGATGTTGAGAAAGCAATGATTTTTTTGATGTCATTTTGGGTTAGGGCGCATGTGGCAGCGAATAGGGTTGATAGAGCACCTAGGCATAGGCAGGCAGTTAGGGCTGTCTGGTTGGTGGCTAGCAGGGGGTGCATGCGGATGAGCAGGAAGATTCCGGCTACTACTATGGTACTGGAGTGCAGTAGGGCTGATACTGGGGTGGGGCCTTCTATTGCTGCGGGCAGTCATGGGTGGAGTCCAAATTGGGCGGATTTTCCTGCGGCTGCGAGGATTAATCCTATGAGGGGGAGGATTGGGGTTTGGTGGGGGTGTACGGCTTGTTGGATCTCTCAGGTGTTGAATGTTGAAGCTAGTCATGCTATGCTCAGGATCAGTCCGATGTCTCCGATTCGGTTGTAGATTACGGCTCGTAGGGCGGCGGTGTTGGCATCTGCTCGGCCTTGTCATCAGCCGATGAGAAGGAAGGACATGATTCGTACTCCTTCCCAGCCTACGAATAGGAGGAATATGTTGTTTGCGGTTGTTAGGAGGAGTATGGCGACTAGGAATGTCAGTAGGTAGGTGAAAAATTTTGTTACGTATGGCTCTGAGGCCATGTATCATATGGCGAATTGTAGGATTGATCATGTTACAAATAGGGCGATTGGAAGAAATGTTATTGAGTATTGGTCTATTTTTAGGCTCAGGGGGATTTTAAAGTTTATAATGAATTTTCACTCCCAGTGGCAGGTGACAGATTCTACTCCCGAGTAGATGAATGCGGTTGTAGGGGCTAGGCTAATTAGGAATGCGGTTTTAACAGCGCGGGTGGTGGCTTGTGGGGTGTTTTTAAAGTTTTTAAATAGAAATGGCAGGATGATTGGGGTTAGGAGGATTGTCAGCGTGAGTAGTGTGAGGGAGTTGATTAGTAGTGTGGGGTTCACTACTTTTACTTGGATTTGCACCAAGATGGGTGGTTCCTAAGACCAGTGGATTGCTGTTATCCTTTAAAAGTAAGGGGGCTGAGGTTTTAGGCTCAGATGTAAGAGTTAGCAGCTCTTGTTGGTTAAACCCTCCCCTCGGCAGGTAAGAAGGTTTGAACTTCTATTCTTAGAATCACAGTCTAATGTTTGGTTTAAACTATACTTGCATGAGGGGATTCCGGAGATCAGTTCGGGTTTGAGGATTAGGAGGAATATTGGGATAATGTGGAGTGTTATGAGCAGGTGTTCTCGCGTGGTTGAGTTTTGCATAGATGTGATGTGGGAGGGGATTGAGCCTCGTTGGGTCATTAGTAGTATGAATAAGGTGTAGGAGGCGGTTAGTAGGGTTGCGATTCCTGTTAGGATGATCGTGAAGGCAGATCAGTTGAATAAGGTGATTATAATGGTTAGCTCTGCTATGAGGTTTGTTGTTGGGGGTAAGGCTATGTTTGTTAGATTGGCCAGCAATCATCAGGTAGCTATGAGTGGTAGGAGAGGTTGTAGGCCTCGTGTGAGTAGTAGAATTCGGCTGTGCGTACGTTGATAGTTTGTGTTGGCTAGGCAGAATAGTATGGAGGAAGTTAGTCCATGGGAAATTATTAGGATCATTGCCCCTGAGAATGATCAGTGGGTTTGGATTATTCCTGCGGCGATAACTAGGCCTATGTGGCTAACGGATGAATAAGCGATTAGTGATTTTAGGTCTGTCTGTCGTAGGCAGATTGAGCTAGTCATTAGGGCGCCTCATAGGGCCAGGGTTAGGAAGGGGTAGTGCAGGAGGTTGGACAGTGGGCCCATAAATAGAGTGACTCGTATAATTCCGTATCCTCCTAGCTTTAGTAGTAGGGCGGCGAGGAGTATTGAGCCTGCGATGGGTGCTTCTACGTGGGCTTTTGGCAGTCAGTGGTGTAGGCCGTATAGTGGGGCTTTTACTATGAATGCTATGAGCAGTGCTAGACCTGATAGTATTCCTGTCCATGAGGTGGATAGGGTTGGGTGGGTTAGTTGTAGGGTTGGCAGGTGCAGGGTGCCAATTTTCACGTATAGGTGTATGATTGTGATTAGCAGGGGTAGAGAGCTTACTGGCGTGTAGAATAGCAGGTAGATGCCAGCGCTTAGGCGTTCTGGTTGGTTCCCCCATCGGGTGATTAAGATTAGGGTGGGAATGAGGGTTGCTTCAAATGAGATGTAAAATAGTGCTAGTTCTGTGGTGGAAAAGGCTAGTAGGATGAATGGCTGGACTGCGACTAAGGTTGAGATAAAGATTCGTTTGCGTTGTAGGGGTTCTTGTTGCAGGTGGTTTTGGCTTGCTATGATTATGAGTGGGAGTAGTCAGCAGGATAGTACTAGGAGGGGGGATGAGATTTGGTCAATTCCTGTTCAGTTGGATAAAAATTTGTAGGGGTAGTAGGTTGGGATTAATCACTGTAGGCTTAGGGCAGCGATTAGGAGGCTGTATAAGGTGGTGTTAGTCCATAGAAATTTTGGTGGAGACAGCAGGGCTGTTGGAAGAAGTATGATTGTGGGTAGGATGATTTTTAGCATTGCAGGAGGTTTAGGTTGTGTAGATGGTCGGAGCCATGTGTGCGGGTGGAGGCTACTAGGATGGCCAGGCCTGTGCCCGCCTCACACGCTGAGAAGGTTAGCATGAGAATTGGTACCATGGTGAATGAGGAGACTTGGTTTTCGATGGATCATATTGATAGGCCTACGAATATCGATAATATTATGCTTTCAAGGCATAGTAGGGCGGATACTAGGTGGGTTCGGTGGAAGGCTAGTCCTAGTCCGCTGAAAATGAAGGCTGAGTAGAAGCTTAAATGTAGGGGCGACATAAGAAAGTTACAGGGTTGGCTGTAATCTGCTGGGTCGAAACCAGCTATCTTTTTGGTTAGACTAACTTTCTGTTATTCTGCTCATTCTAGGCCCCCTTGAATTCACTCGTAGGCCAGTCCGAGTGTTAGGAGAAGGAGGATCACTACAGTTCAGGTGAGGGTCATTAGGGGGGATTGGAGTTGGACGGCTCATGGCAGGGGGAGTAGGAGGGCGATTTCTAGGTCGAATAGGACGAACAGGATGGCTACTGAGGAAGAATCGGACTGAGAATGGTAATCGAGCAGATCCAAGTGGGTCGAATCCACATTCGTACGGTGAGAGTTTCTCTGAGTCGGGGTTTATTTGGGCGAGTCAGAAGTTTAATGCGGTTAGGGCGGCGCTTAGGATTGATGATAGGGCAAATAAGAACATGAGTGCGTTCATTGCTCTCCTCTGGGTTTATACCAGATTCTAGAGATTGGAAGTCAATTGTAATTAATATACTAGAAGAGCAAGATCCTCATCAGTAGATGGTTATGTAGAGGAATAGTCAGATGACGTCTACGAAGTGTCAGTATCAGGCTGCTGCCTCGAATCCGAAGTGGTGGTCTGATGTAAAGTGGAACTTGATCAGTCGGAAGAGGCAGACGGTCAGGAAGGAGGATCCGATGATTACGTGGAGTCCGTGGAATCCAGTGGCAACGAAGAAGGTAGATCCGTAGACGCTATCGGCGATTGAGAATGGGGCTTCGTGGTATTCTATTGCTTGTAGGGCTGTGAAGTAGAATCCCAGGAGGATCGTTAGGGTTAGGGCGTGGATGGCGTGTTTTCGGTTTCCTTCTGTGATGCTGTGATGGGCTCACGTTACGGTAACGCCTGAGGCTAGTAGGATGGCTGTGTTTAGTAGGGGGACTTCTATCGGGTTGAGTGGTTTAATTCCTGTTGGGGGTCATTGGCCTCCTAGTTCTGGGGTTGGGGCCAGGCTCGAGTGGAAGAACGCTCAGAAGAACCCTAAGAAGAAGAATGCTTCGGATGTGATGAAAAGGATTATGCCGTATCGTAGGCCTTTTTGGACTGTGGGAGTGTGATGGCCTTGGAAGGTGCTTTCTCGTACAATGTCTCGTCATCATTGGAGTATTACTAGGAGTATTGAGATGAGGCCTAGGGTTAGTAGTATGGATGAGTTGTAGTGGAATCACATGATTAATCCTGAGGTTGTGAGTAGGGCGGCGGCTGCCCCGAAGATTGGTCAAGGGCTTGGGTCAACTATGTGGTATGAGTGTGCTTGGTGTGCCATTAGATGTTTTCTTGTAAGTATAGGCTTAGAAGGAGCACGAAGACGTAGGCCTGGATTATGGCTACTGCTACTTCTAGGATGGTTAGGAGTAGTAGGATGATTATTGTTAGGATGGATACTGCAGGAAGGGTGGGTATTAATGCAATGGAGGCTGTAGAGATGAGTTGGATGAGTAAGTGTCCTGCTGTAAGGTTGGCTGTAAGGCGGACTCCGAGGGCTAGGGGGCGGATTAGTAGGCTGGTTGTTTCGATCAGGATTAGTGCGGGGATTAGGGGTGTAGGGGTACCTTCGGGTAATAGGTGGGCTAAAGAGGCTGATGGTTGGTTTCGTAGGCCTGTTAGTAGTGTGGCGAGCCATAGTGGGAAGGCTAGGGCTATGTTCATAGATAGTTGGGTGGTTGGGGTGAATGTATATGGAAGGAGGCCTAGAAGGTTGATTGTAAGAAGTATGATTATTAGGGATGTAAATATTATGGCTCATTTGTGGCCATTTTTGTTGAGTGGGACTATTAGTTGTTTTGTGATTAGGTGAAGGAGTCATGTTTGGATAGTAGAAAGGCGGTTGTTGATTCATCGGTTGTTTGGGGACGGGAATAGTAGGGCTGGGAAGAGTAGGGATAGTAGGATTAAGGGGATGCCGAATAGATTGGGGCTGGAAAATTGGTCAAAGAAGCTTAGGTTCATGGTCAGGATCATGGTGTGGGTTTGGTAGTGAGGGAGGTCTTATTTGATGGGGGGTTGGTTGTGGTGAAGGCTAGTAGTTTTGGTTGGATGAGGAGTGCTAGGGTTAATCAGGTTATAATTATGATTGAAAATCATGGTGCGGGGTTAAGCTGTGGCATATCATTAAGGAGGGGGAAGTCCCTCTTCAGCTAGCTTAAAAGGCTAGTGCTGTTGCATAGCTTCTTAATGATTAGGATGATGATAGAAGGGACGATCAGGCCTCGAAATGTGGGAGTGGGGTTGATTCTACTACAATGGGTATGTAGCTGTGATTAGCCCCGCAAATTTCTGAGCATTGTCCGTAAAAAATCCCAGGCCGGGTGGTAATGAATGAAGTTTGGTTTAGTCGGCCTGGGATTGCGTCTGTTTTAACTCCGAGCGTTGGGACTGCTCAGGAGTGGAGTACGTCTCCTGCAGTAATGATCACGCGGATGGGGGATTCTATTGGGATAACTACGCGGTGGTCAACTTCTAGCAGTCGGAAGTGGCCGTTGGGTAAGTCTGGGGTGGGCACTATGTAGGAGTCGAATGATAGGTCTTTGAAGTCTGTGTATTCGTAGCTTCAGTATCATTGGTGGCCGATGGCTTTTAGGGTGAGGTCTGGTTCATCGATTTTGTCCATTATGTAGAGGATTTGTAGGGATGGGAGGGCGAGGAGTACCAGGACGATAGCAGGTAGGATTGTCCAGATCAGCTCTACTTCTTGGGCGTCTACAGCATTGGACGAGAGTTTTTCTGTTAGTATGTGGGCTAAAAGGTAGAGAACTAGGCTGCAGATAGCTAGAGCAACGATTAGGGCGTGGTCGTGGAATTCAACGAGTTCTTCTATGATGGGTGATGAGGCGTCTTGGAATCCTAGTTGGGAGTGGTTGGCCACATGAGATGTACAGGATTTTTACCTGTGATTTAGTCTTGACAAGGCTATGTAATTGGTTTACTAACGTCTCATAAGAAAGAAGCATGAGCGGTTAATGCAGTTGGCTTGAAACCAGCATGTGAGGGTTCGATTCCTTCCTTTCTTGTACTTGGACGAAGGCCGGTTCCTCGAAAGTATGGTATGGGGGAGGGCAGCCGTGGATTCATTCAACGTTTGTGGTAGTTAGTTCTGGTTGTAGGACTTTTCGTTTGGCCGGAAAGGCTTCTCAGATGATGAATATTAGTATGATTACGGCTACTATTGAGATTAGGGAGCCGATGGAGGAAATGGTGTTTCATAGTGTGTAGGCGTCGGGATAGTCCGAGTATCGTCGGGGTATTCCTGCTAGGCCTAGGAAGTGCTGGGGGAAGAACGTTAGGTTTACTCCTGTAAATATTACCCCGAAGTGGGCTTTTGCTCATGTTTGGTGTAGGGTAAACCCAGTGAGTAGTGGGAATCAGTGAGTAAATCCTGCTAGAATGGCAAAGACGGCGCCTATGGATAGGACGTAGTGGAAGTGGGCAACTACGTAGTACGTGTCGTGCAGGGCGATGTCTAGGGAAGAGTTTGCAAGAACGATTCCTGTTAATCCTCCGATGGTAAATAGGAAGATAAATCCTAGAGCTCATAGTATTGGGGGGGTCTCATTTGATTGTTCCTCCGTGCAGGGTGGCTAGTCAGCTAAATACTTTGATTCCGGTAGGGATGGCAATGATTATAGTGGCTGATGTAAAGTAGGCTCGGGTATCAACGTCTATTCCTACTGTAAACATGTGGTGAGCTCAGACGATGAATCCTAGGAAGCCGATGGATAGTATGGCTCAGACTATTCCCATGTAGCCGAAGGGCTCCTTTTTGCCTGAGTAGTACGTGACTACGTGTGAGATGATTCCGAACCCCGGTAGGATCAGAATATAGACTTCTGGGTGTCCGAAGAATCAGAATAGGTGTTGGTACAGGATTGGGTCTCCTCCTCCAGCGGGGTCGAAGAATGTGGTGTTTAGGTTTCGATCAGTTAGTAATATTGTAATACCGGCGGCGAGTACGGGGAGTGATAGAAGGAGTAGGATGGCGGTAATTAGTATGGATCAGACAAATAGTGGGGTTTGGTATTGTGAGAGTGCGGGGGGTTTTATGTTGATGGCTGTGGTGATAAAGTTGATGGCCCCAAGGATGGAGGAGATACCGGCTAAGTGGAGTGAGAAGATAGCCAGGTCTACTGAAGCTCCGGCGTGGGCAAGGTTACCTGCTAGGGGAGGGTAGACAGTTCAGCCTGTGCCGGCGCCAGCTTCTACAGTGGATGAGGCTAGTAGGAGGAGGAATGATGGGGGGAGGAGTCAAAAGCTTATGTTGTTTATTCGCGGGAATGCTATGTCGGGGGCACCGATTATGAGGGGGACTAATCAGTTGCCGAATCCTCCGATCATGATGGGTATGACTATAAAGAAGCTTATTACAAAGGCGTGAGCGGTAACGATTACATTGTAAATTTGGTCGTCGCCTAGGAGAGTTCCTGGTTGTCCTAGTTCTGCGCGGATTAATAGGCTGAGTGCGGTGCCGACTATTCCTGCTCATGCCCCGAAGATGAGGTACAGGGTGCCAATATCCTTATGGTTAGTGGAAAATAGTCATCGGTTGATGAAGGTGACGGGTAAGATGGCTGAGTGTTGAAGCGTTAGGCTGTAGTCCTTTTTACAGAGGTTTAATTCCTCTTCTTATCGGCTCTGTAGTGAAATTCATGTTGAGTTGCAAGCTCATCGATGCGCACTAGGGTGCGTCAGGGTCTTTGTAGGCAGAAGCCAATTGGTTTAGGCATTTAGCTGTTAACTAGAGTTTTGTGGGATCGAAGCCCATCTGTCTAGGGAGGCTTTAGCTTAATTAAAGCGTCTGACTTGCATTCAGAAGATACAGGTTAATATTCTGTAAGTCTTAATGTGCAGAAACTAAGAGGGTTTAACTCTTATTTAAGGCTTTGAAGGCCTTCGGTTTGGGGTGTTATCCTAAGTTTCTAGACAATGGCATGTATTATTGGGGACAGGGGAAGTAAGAGGATTGATAGTGAGGCAAGGACCGCAGTAGGTGTGCTTGGGGCTTTGCTAGTGTATCATTGTTTTATGTGGTTAGAGGAGTTGGGGGGAAGGGTAATTGTTGAGTGGTATGCGAGGCGTAGGTAGAAGAAGAGGCTGAGCAGTGATAGCATGGCAATTGCCATGGCTGCTGGTGTTATTTCCTGTTTAGTTAGTTCTTGGATGATAAGTCACTTTGGTATAAAGCCTGTTAATGGGGGGAGGCCTGCTAGGGATAAAAGTACTAGTATTAGGGTGGCGTTTAGCACTGGGGTTTTTGTTCATGAGGTTGTGATCATGGATAGGTTAAGGGCTTTGATTTTGTTAAGGGCTAGGAATACGGCTGATGTTATGATTGTGTATAGGTAGAAGGTAAGTAAGGCCAATTTGGGGCTGTAAACTAGGATGATGGCGATTCAGCCTAAGTGGGAGATGGACGAGAAGGCTAGGATTTTGTGTGTTTGTGTTTGGTTCAGTCCTATTCAGCCTCCTAGTGCTGTTGAGGCTAGGGCCATGGCGGTGAGTAGAGCTGGGTCGAGGGATTTGGATGTTAGTAGGAGCAGGGTTAGTGGGGGGAATTTTATGAGGGTCGAGAGTAGCAGGGCTGTTATTAGTGGCGATCCTTGTAGTACTTCTGGGAATCAGAAGTGAAATGGCACTAGGCCCAGTTTAATAGCGATTGCTGCTGTCAGTAGTAGACAGGAGGTTGGGTGGTTTATTTGTGTGATGTCTCATTGGCCGGTGACTCAGGCATTGGTTATGCTAGAGAATAGGACCAGGGCGGAAGCAGCTGCTTGGGTTAGGAAGTATTTCGTTGCGGCTTCTACTGCTCGTGGGTGGTGGGATTTGGCAATTAGGGGAATGATGGCTAGTGCGTTGATCTCCAGTCCTGTCCAGGCCAGAACTCAGTGGTTGCTGGAAATTGTGATTGTGGTGCCCAAGATGAGGCTGAAGGTTATGATTGGGGTCGCGTAAGGGTTCATTAGTAGAGGAGGGGGTTAAACCATCATTTTCGGGGTATGGGCCCGATAGCTTGATTAGCTGACTCTACTAGAAAATAATATAAGGGAAGTATGGAGAATTTTGATTTCTCTTGTGTGGGTTCAATTCCTACTTTTCTAAGGTCAACAGGAAATGAGAGGGCTGTTATACCTCTATGTTCACTTTATCATAGTGACCCTTTGTAGTTCAGGCACATTTCCTTATGTAAGGAGGTAGGCCTGCATAGCAGATAGGTATGCTGATGTGTCAGAGGCACAGAGCTAGTGTGAGGGGTAGGAAGTTTTTTCAAAGTAGGTGCATTAGTTGGTCATATCGGAATCGTGGGTATGAAGCTCGGACCCATAAGAAACCAGAAGATAGTAGGAGGACTTTTGTGGCTAGGATGACGGGGAATAGTTCTGTGGGTGGCCCTAGGGCGCTTGGGTTTAGGAATATGATGGCTGTAAGTGTATTTATTAGCATAATGTTCGCATATTCAGCTAGGAAGAATAAGGCGAAGGGTCCTGCGGCGTATTCAACGTTAAACCCTGAGACTAGCTCAGATTCACCCTCTGTGAGGTCAAAAGGAGCTCGGTTTGTCTCTGCTAGGGTGGATACGTATCATATTATTGCTAGGGGTCATGAGGAGAAAATGAAGTATAGAGGCTCCTGTGCGACGGCAAAGGAGCTGAGTGTGTAGCTTCCGCTTAGTATGATTATTGATAGCAGGATTATGGCCAGTGTCACTTCGTATGAAATGGTCTGTGCTACTGCCCGTAGGGCTCCGATTAGTGCGTATTTTGAGTTCGAGGCTCAGCCTGATCATAGGACTGAGTAGACGGCTAGGCTTGACATGGCTATTAGGAAGAGAACTCCGAGGTTTAGATCTGCTAGGGGAAATGGGAGTGGTAGTGGTGCTCAAGTGGTGAGGGCTAGGACAAGGGCTAGTATTGGTATCAGAATGAATAGAAGTGGGGAAGAGGTAGAGGGTCGGATGGGCTCTTTGGTAAATAGTTTCAGTCCGTCCGCAAATGGTTGAAGTAGGCCAAAAGGCCCGACAACGTTAGGGCCTTTGCGGGATTGTATGTAGCTTAGGATTTTCCGTTCTACTAGGGTTAGGAAGGCTACGGCAATCAGGATTGGGATGATGTATAGGAGGGATATAATGAGGCAGCTTAGTGTTGTTATTTGAATCATGGGTGAAGCTAGGGAGAGGATTTGAACCTCTGGGGAAAGGGCTTAAGCCTTCTGCACTTGCCGGGCTCTGCCACTCTAGCTGGTCCTTTTCTAGGATTGAAAGTGGTGGGGGAAGGCCCTCTTCACGGTTTAGTTGGTTTCACTGCTTAGGGGGGGGGGGCGTGCTTGTGGTATTGGCCCCACTTTCCCGGTCCTTTCGTACTGGGGAGAGTGTGTCATAGATAGAAACTGACCTGGATTGTTCCGGTCTGAACTCAGATCACGTAGGACTGTTAATCGTTGAACAAACGAACCCTTAATAGCGGCTGCACCATTAGGATGTCCTGATCCAACATCGAGGTCGTAAACCCCCCTGTCGATATGGGCTCTTGAGGGGGATTGCGCTGTTATCCCTGGGGTAGCTTGGTCCATTAATCAATTATATTGGGTCTGGTCACTGTTAGCACTTTGAGGGGTAGCTCTAGGTAAAGAGGTATGGTCTTGTTTTTGGAGGATTTGTTCTCCTCCAAGGTCGCCCCAACCGAAAAATATCGACCAGGCTCTGCGATGGTAGTGGCCCCAGTGGGGTTGATTGAGGATTCGCGGTGGTCGTTGAGTTTTAAGTTCCACAGGGTCTTCTCGTCTTATGTTCACATCCCCGCTTTTGCACGGGGAGATCAATTTCACTGATTATCTGTGAGAGACAGTTAAGACCTCGTTTAACCATTCATACAAGTCTCGATTTATGGGACAATTGATTGCGCTATCTTTGCACGGTTAGGATACCGCGGCCGTTAAACCTAAGTCACCGGGCAGGCATCACCTTCAATACTTGTTTAATTTGCTGAAGGCTATGTTTTTGGTAAACAGTCGGGCCTTATTAATTTGCCGAGTTCCTTTCACAGATTTTAATCGCTCTTATAGGCGCTCCTGAGTCGGGTTAACAGGGTTAGTTAATACGTGGTCTTGTAGGGGTTTTTGTATCTGTCTAGGTCTGTTAATAATGTTTCTATGTAAGCTTGCGCCGTTAGAGGGGTGTGGCCCTGTACATGAGGGGCCTAGGATGATTCCTAGGATTGTTATGAGGATGGCAGCGGTTTTGGTGATAAGGGGTATGGTTATTGGGGGGGTTTTGGTTGGTGTGATGAAAGAGGTAATGATTATTCCTGCTGTAATGCTGCCTAGGGCGAGTCGGGTTAGGGGGGCGGTGATTAGTGGGTTGTTTTCGTTTATTGATACTATTGGGGGGATTCGGGTTTGTCCAGCTTGGACTAGGATGGTTATGCGGATGCTGTAGGTTGCGGTGAATGCTGTGGCTATAAGGGTTAGGAGTAGGGCTCAAGTATTTAGGTATGATGTGTTTAAGCTTTCGATGATGAGGTCTTTTGAGTAGAATCCGGCTAGGAATGGGGTTCCTATCAGCGCCAGGTTTCCGATGGTTAGGCAGGAAGTAGTGACTGGGAGTATTTTCTGTAGGCCTCCTATCTTTCGGATATCTTGTTCTCCGTTTAGGTTGTGGATGATAGACCCTGAGCATAGGAATAGTATGGCTTTAAAGAAGGCATGAGGGGATTCCGGAGATCAGTTCGGGTTTGAGGATTAGGAGGAATATTGGGATAATGTGGAGTGTTATGAGCAGGTGTTCTCGCGTGGTTGAGACTCTCGTCCAGAGAGTGCACTGGCAATACTGGGGATGCAGTGCAGTGAGTCCAGAGAGTGCACTGGCACCACTGAGAATGCACTTCAGTGAGTCCAGAGAGTGCACTGGCACCACTGGGGATGCACTGCAGTGAGTCCAGAGATTGCACTGGCACCACTGGGGATGCAGTACAGTGAGTCCACACAGTGCACTAGCACCACTGGGGATGCAGTGCAGTGAGTCCAGAGAGTGCACTGGCACCACTGGGGATGCAGTGCAGTGAGTCCAGAGAGTGCACTGGCACCACTGGTGATGCACTGCTGTGAGTCCAGAGAGTGCTCTTGCACCACAGCGGATGCAGTGCAGTGTCTCAAGAGAGTGCACTGGCACTACTGGGGATGCACTGCAGTGAGTCCAGAGAGTGCACTGGCACCACTGGGGATGCAGTGCAGTGAGTCCAGAGAGTGCAATGGCACCACTGCGGATGCACTGCAGTGAGTCCAGAGAGTGCACTGGCTCCACTGGGGATGCACTGCAGTGAGTCCAGAGAGTGCACTGGCACCACTGGGGATGCACTGCAGTGAGTCCAGAGAGTGTACTGGCACCACTGGGGATGCACTGAAGTGAGTCCAGAGAGTACACTGGCACCACTGGGAATGCACTTCAGTGAGTCCAGAGAGTACACTGGCACCACTGGGGATGCACTGCAGTGAGTCCACAGAGTGCAATAGCACTACTGCGGATGCAGTGCAGTGAGTCCAGAGAGTGCGCTGGAACCACTGGGGGTGCAGTGCAGTGAGTACAGAGAGTGCACTGGCACCACTGGGGATGCAGTGCAGTGAGTCCAGAGAGTGCACTGGCACCACTGGGGATGCACTGCAGTGAGTCCAGTGAGTGCACTGGCACCACTGGGGATGCAGTGCAGTAAGTTCAGAGAGTGCACTGGCACCACTGGGGAAGCAGTGCAGTGAGACCAGAGAGTGCACTGGCACCACTGAGAATGCACTTCAGTGAGTCCAGAGAGTGCACTGGCACCACTGGGGATGCACTGCAGTGAGTCCAGAGATTGCACTGGCACCACTGGGGATGCAGTACAGTGAGTCCAGAGAGTGCACTAGCACCACTGTGGATGCAGTGCAGTGAGTCCAGAGAGTGCACTGGCACCACTGGGGATGCAGTGCAGTGAGTCCAGAGAGCGCACTGGCACCACTGGTGATGCACTGCTGTGAGTCCAGAGAGTGCTCTTGCACCACAGGGGATGCAGTGCAGTGACTCAAGAGAGTGCACTGGCAGCACTGGGGATGCAGTGCAGTGAGTCCAGAGAGTGCACTGGCACCACTGGGGATGCAGTGCAGTGAGTCCAGAGAGTGCAATGGCACCACTGCGGATGCACTGCAGTGAGTCCAGAGAGTGCACTGGCTCCACTGGGGATGCACTGCAGTGAGTCCAGAGAGTGCACTGGCACCACTGGGGATGCTCTGCAGTGAGTCCAGAGAGTGTACTGGCACCACTGGGGATGCACTGAAGTGAGTCCAGAGAGTGCACTGGCACCGCTGGGAATGCACTTCAATGAGTCCAGAGAGTGCACTGGCACCACTGGGGATGCACTGCAGTGAGTCCAGAGAGTGCACTAGCACTACTGGGGATGCAGTGCAGTGAGTCCAGAGAGTGCACTGGCACCACTGGGGATGCACTGCAGTGCGTCCAGAGAGTGCACTGGCAATACTGGGGATGCAGTGCAGTGAGTCCAGAGAGTGCACTGGCACCACTGAGAATGCACTTCAGTGAGTCCAGAGAGTGCACTGGCACCACTGGGGATGCACTGCAGTGAGTCCAGAGATTGCACTGGCACCACTGGGGATGCAGTACAGTGAGTCCACACAGTGCACTAGCAACACTGGGGATGCAGTGCAGTGAGTCCAGAGAGTGCACTGGCACCACTGGGGATGCAGTGCAGTGAGTCCAGAGAGTGCACTGGCACCACTGGTGATGCACTGCTGTGAGTCCAGAGAGTGCTCTTGCACCACAGCGGATGCAGTGCAGTGTCTCAAGAGAGTGCACTGGCACTACTGGGGATGCACTGCAGTGAGTCCAGAGAGTGCACTGGCACCACTGGGGATGCAGTGCAGTGAGTCCAGAGAGTGCAATGGCACCACTGCGGATGCACTGCAGTGAGTCCAGAGAGTGCACTGGCTCCACTGGGGATGCACTGCAGTGAGTCCAGAGAGTGCACTGGCACCACTGGGGATGCACTGCAGTGAGTCCAGAGAGTGTACTGGCACCACTGGGGATGCACTGAAGTGAGTCCAGAGAGTGCACTGGCACCACTGGGAATGCACTTCAGTGAGTCCAGAGAGTGCACTGGCACCACTGGGGATGCACTGCAGTGAGTCCACAGAGTGCAATAGCACTACTGCGGATGCAGTGCAGTGAGTCCAGAGAGTGCGCTGGAACCACTGGGGGTGCAGTGCAGTGAGTACAGAGAGTGCACTGGCACCACTGGGGATGCAGTGCAGGGACTCCAGAGAGTGCACTGGCACCACTGGGGATGCAGTGCAGTGAGTCCAGTGAGTGCACTGGCACCACTGGGGATGCAGTGCAGTAAGTTCAGAGAGTGCACTGGCACCACTGGGGAAGCAGTGCAGTGAGTCCAGAGAGTGCAGTGGCACCACTGTGGATGCAGTGCAGTGAGTCCAGAGAGTGCACTGGCACCACTGGGGATGCACTGCAGTGAGTCCGGAGATTGCACTGGCACCACTGGGGATGCAGTTCAGTGAGTCCAGAGAGTGCACTGGCACCACTGGGGATGCAGTGCAGTGAGTCCAGAGAGTGCACTGGCACCACTGAGAATGCACTGCAGTGAGTCCAGAGAGCGCACTGGCACCACTGGGGATGCAGTGCAGTGAGTCCAGAGATTGCACTGGCACCACTGGGGATGCAGTGCTGTGACTCCAGAGAGCGCACTGGCACCACTGGGGATGCACTGCAGTGAGTCCAGAGAGTGCACTGGCACCACTGGTGATGCACTGCAGTGAGTCCAGAGAGTGCACTGGCACCAATGGGGATGCACTGCAGTGACTCGAAAGAGTGCACTGGCACCACTGGGGAAGCAGTGCAGTGAGTCCAGAGAGTGCACTGGCACCACTGGGGATGCACTGCAGTGAGTCCAGAGAGTGCACTGGCAATACTGGGGATGCAGTGCAGTGAGTCCAGAGAGTGCACTGGCACCACTGGGGATGCACTGCAGTGAGTCCAGAGATTGCACTGGCACCACTGGGGATGCAGTACAGTGAGTCCACACAGTGCACTAGCACCACTGGGGATGCAGTGCAGTGAGTCCAGAGAGTGCACTGGCACCACTGGGGATGCAGTGCAGTGAGTCCAGAGAGTGCACTGGCACCACTGGTGATGCACTGCTGTGAGTCCAGAGAGTGCTCTTGCACCAGAGGGGATGCAGTGCAGTGACTCAAGAGAGTGCACTGGCAGCACTGGGGATGCAGTGCAGTGAGTCCAGAGAGTGCACTGGCACCACTGGGGATGCAGTGCAGTGAGTCCAGAGAGTGCAATGGCACCACTGCGGATGCACTGCAGTGAGTCCAGAGAGTGCACTGGCACCACTGGGGATGCACTGCAGTGAGTCCAGAGAGTGCACTGGCACCACTGGGGATGCACTGCAGTGAGTCCAGAGAGTGTACTGGCACCACTGGGGATGCACTGAAGTGAGTCCAGAGAGTGCACTGGCACCACTGAGAATGCACTTCAGTGAGTCCAGAGAGTGCACTGGCACCACTGGGGATGCACTGCAGTGAGTCCACAGAGTGCACTAGCACTACTGGGGATGCAGTGCAGTGAGTCCAGAGAGTGCGCTGGAACCACTGGGGATGCAGTGCAGTGAGTCCAGAGAGTGCACTGGCACCACTGGGGATGCAGTGCAGTGACTCCAGAGAGTGCACTGGCACCACTGGGGATGCACTGCAGTGAGTCCAGTGAGTGCACTGGCACCACTGGGGATGCAGTGCAGTAAGTTCAGAGAGTGCACTGGCACCACTGGGGAAGCAGTGCAGTGAGTCCAGAGAGTGCAGTGGCACCACTGGGGATGCAGTGCAGTGAGTCCAGAGAGTGCACTGGCAGCACTGGGGATGCAGTGCAGTGAGTCCAGAGAGTGCACTGGCACCACTGGGGATGCAGTTCAGTGAGTCCAGAGAGTGCACTGGCACCACTGGGGATGCAGTGCAGTGAGTCCAGAGAGTGTACTGGCACCACTGGGGATGCACTGCAGTGAGTCCAGAGAGTGCACTGGCACCACTGAGAATGCACTTCAGTGAGTCCAGAGAGTGCACTGGCACCACTGGGGATGCACTGCAGTGAGTCCACAGAGTGCACTAGCACTACTGGGGATGCAGTGCAGTGAGTCCAGAGAGTGCGCTGGAACCACTGGGGATGCAGTGCAGTGAGTCCAGAGAGTGCACTGGCACCACTGGGGATGCAGTGCAGTGACTCCAGAGAGTGCACTGGCACCACTGGGGATGCACTGCAGTGAGTCCAGTGAGTGCACTGGCACCACTGGGGATGCAGTGCAGTAAGTTCAGAGAGTGCACTGGCACCACTGGGGAAGCAGTGCAGTGAGTCCAGAGAGTGCAGTGGCACCACTGGGGATGCAGTGCAGTGAGTCCAGAGAGTGCACTGGCAGCACTGGGGATGCAGTGCAGTGAGTCCAGAGAGTGCACTGGCACCACTGGGGATGCAGTTCAGTGAGTCCAGAGAGTGCACTGGCACCACTGGGGATGCAGTGCAGTGAGTCCAGAGAGTGCAATGGCACCACTGCGGATGCACTGCAGTGAGTCCAGAGAGTGCACTGGCACCACTGGGGATGCACTGCAGTGAGTCCAGAGAGTGCACTGGCACCACTGGGGATGCACTGCAGTGAGTCCAGAGAGTGTACTGGCACCACTGGGGATGCACTGAAGTGAGTCCAGAGAGTGCACTGGCACCACTGAGAATGCACTTCAGTGAGTCCAGAGAGTGCACTGGCACCACTGGGGATGCACTGCAGTGAGTCCACAGAGTGCACTAGCACTACTGGAGATGCAGTGTAGTGAGTCCAGAGAGTGCGCTGGAACCACTGGGGATGCAGTGCAGTGAGTCCAGAGAGTGCACTGGCACCACTGGGGATGCAGTGCAGTGACTCCAGAGAGTGCACTGGCACCACTGGGGATGCACTGCAGTGAGTCCAGTGAGTGCACTGGCACCACTGGGGATGCAGTGCAGTAAGTTCAGAGAGTGCACTGGCACCACTGGGGAAGCAGTGCAGTGAGTCCAGAGAGTGCAGTGGCACCACTGGGGATGCAGTGCAGTGAGTCCAGAGAGTGCACTGGCAGCACTGGGGATGCAGTGCAGTGAGTCCAGAGAGTGCACTGGCACCACTGGGGATGCAGTTCAGTGAGTCCAGAGAGTGCACTGGCACCACTGGGGATGCACTGCAGTGAGTCCGGAGATTGCACTGGCACCACTGGGGATGCAGTTCAGTGAGTCCAGAGAGTGCACTGGCACCACTGGGGATGCAGTGCAGTGAGTCCAGAGAGTGCACTGGCACCACTGAGAATGCACTGCAGTGAGTCCAGAGAGCGCACTGGCACCACTGGGGATGCAGTGCAGTGAGTCCAGAGATTGCACTGGCACCACTGGGGATGCAGTGCTGTGACTCCAGAGAGCGCACTGGCACCACTGGGGATGCACTGCAGTGAGTCCAGAGAGTGCACTGGCACCACTGGTGATGCACTGCAGTGAGTCCAGAGAGTGCACTGGCACCAATGGGGATGCACTGCAGTGACTCGAAAGAGTGCACTGGCACCACTGGGGAAGCAGTGCAGTGAGTCCAGAGAGTGCACTGGCACCACTGGGGATGCACTGCAGTGAGTCCAGAGAGTGCACTGGCAATACTGGGGATGCAGTGCAGTGAGTCCAGAGAGTGCACTGGCACCACTGAGAATGCACTTCAGTGAGTCCAGAGAGTGCACTGGCACCACTGGGGATGCAGTACAGTGAGTCCACACAGTGCACTAGCACCACTGGGGATGCAGTGCAGTGAGTCCAGAGAGTGCACTGGCACCACTGGGGATGCAGTGCAGTGAGTCCAGAGAGCGCACTGGCACCACTGGTGATGCACTGCTGTGAGTCCAGAGAGTTCTCTTGCACCACAGGGGATGCAGTGCAGTGACTCAAGAGAGTGCACTGGCAGCACTGGGGATGCAGTGCAGTGAGTCCAGAGAGTGCACTGGCACCACTGGGGATGCAGTGCAGTGAGTCCAGAGAGTGCAATGGCACCACTGCGGATGCACTGCAGTGAGTCCAGAGAGTGCACTGGCTCCACTGGGGATGCACTGCAGTGAGTCCAGAGAGTGCACTGGCACCACTGGGGATGCACTGCAGTGAGTCCAGAGAGTGTACTGGCACCACTGGGGATGCACTGAAGTGAGTCCAGAGAGTGCACTGGCACCACTGGGAATGCACTTCAGTGAGTCCAGAGAGTGCACTGGCACCACTGGGGATGCACTGCAGTGAGTCCACAGAGTGCACTAGCACTACTGGAGATGCAGTGCAGTGAGTCCAGAGAGTGCACTGGCACCACTGGGGATGCACTGCAGTGAGTCCAGAGAGTGCAGTGGCAATACTGGGGATGCAGTTTAGTGAGTCCAGAGAGTGCACTGGCACCACTGAGAATGCACTTCAGTGAGTCCAGAGAGTGCACTGGCACCACTGGGGATGCACTGCAGTGAGTCCAGAGATTGCACTGGCACCACTGGGGATGCAGTACAGTGAGTCCACACAGTGCACTAGCACCACTGGGGATGCAGTGCAGTGAGTCCAGAGAGTGCACTGGCACCACTGGGGATGCAGTGCAGTGAGTCCAGAGAGTGCACTGGCACCACTGGTGATGCACTGCTGTGAGTCCAGAGAGTGCTCTTGCACCACAGGGGATGCAGTGCAGTGACTCAAGAGAGTGCACTGGCAGCACTGGGGATGCAGTGCAGTGAGTCCAGAGAGTGCACTGGCACCACTGGGGATGCAGTGCAGTGAGTCCAGAGAGTGCAATGGCACCACTGCGGATGCACTGCAGTGAGTCCAGAGAGTGCACTGGCACCACTGGGGATGCACTGCAGTGAGTCCAGAGAGTGCACTGGCACCACTGGGGATGCACTGCAGTGAGTCCAGAGAGTGTACTGGCACCACTGGGGATGCACTGAAGTGAGTCCAGAGAGTGCACTGGCACCACTGAGAATGCACTTCAGTGAGTCCAGAGAGTGCACTGGCACCACTGGGGATGCACTGCAGTGAGTCCACAGAGTGCACTAGCACTACTGGAGATGCAGTGTAGTGAGTCCAGAGAGTGCGCTGGAACCACTGGGGATGCAGTGCAGTGAGTCCAGAGAGTGCACTGGCACCACTGGGGATGCAGTGCAGTGACTCCAGAGAGTGCACTGGCACCACTGGGGATGCACTGCAGTGAGTCCAGTGAGTGCACTGGCACCACTGGGGATGCAGTGCAGTAAGTTCAGAGAGTGCACTGGCACCACTGGGGAAGCAGTGCAGTGAGTCCAGAGAGTGCAGTGGCACCACTGGGGATGCAGTGCAGTGAGTCCAGAGAGTGCACTGGCACCAATGGGGATGCAGTGCAGTGAGTCCAGAGAGTGCACTGGCACCACTGGGGATGCAGTTCAGTGAGTCCAGAGAGTGCACTGGCACCACTGGGGATGCAGTGCAGTGAGTCCAGAGAGTGCACTGGCACCACTGAGAATGCAGTGCTGTGACTCCAGAGAGCGCACAGGCACCAGTGGGGATGCAGTGCAGTGAGTCCAGAGAGTGCACTGGCACCACTGGGGATGCAGTGCAGTGAGTCCAGTGAGTGTACTGGCACCACTGGGGATGCACTGCAGTGAGTCCAGAGAGTGCACTGGCACCACTGAGAATGCACTTCAAAGAGTCCAGAGAGTGCACTGACACCACTGGGGATGCACTGCAGTGAGTCCAGAGAGTGCAGTGGCACCACTGGGGATGCACTGCAGTGAGTCCAGAGAGTGCTTTGGCACCAGTGGGGATGCACTGCAGTTACTCCAGAGACTGCACTGGCACCAATGGGGATGCAGTGCAGTGAGTGCAGAGAGTGCACTGGCACCACTGGGGATGCACTGCAGTGAGTCCAGAGAGTGCACTGGCACCACTGGGGGTGCACTGCAGTGAGTCCAGAGAGTGCACTGTCACCACTGGGGATGCAGTACAGTGAGTCCACAGAGTGCACTGGCACCACTGGGGATGCACTGCAGTGAGTCCAGAGATTGCACTGGCACCACTGGGGATGCAGTACAGTGAGTCCACACAGTGCACTAGCACCACTGGGGATGCAGTGCAGTGAGTCCAGAGAGTGCACTGGCACCACTGGGGATGCAGTGCAGTGAGTCCAGAGAGTGCACTGGCACCACTGGTGATGCACTGCTGTGAGTCCAGAGAGTGCTCTTGCACCACAGGGGATGCAGTGCAGTGACTCAAGAGAGTGCACTGGCAGCACTGGGGATGCAGTGCAGTGAGTCCTGAGAGTACACTGGCTCCACCGGGGATGCCCTGCAGTGAGTCCAGAGAGTGCACTGGCGATGCAGTGCGGTGAGTCCAGAGAGTGCACTGGCACCACTGGGGATGCAGCGCAGTGAGTCCAGAGAGTGCACTGGCTCCACTGGGGATGCACTGCAGTGAGTCCAGAGAGTGCACTGTCACTACTGGGGATGCACTGCAGTGAGTCCAGAGAGTGCACTGGCACCACTGATAATGCACTTCAGTGAGTCCAGAGAGTGCACTGGCACCACTGGGGATGCACTGCAGTGAGTCCAGAGATTGCACTGGCACCACTGGGGATGCAGTTCAGTGAGTCCAGAGAGTGCACTGGCACCACTGGGGATGCAGTGCAGTGAGTCCAGAGAGTGCACTGGCACCACTGAGAATGCACTGCAGTGTGTCCAGAGAGCGCACTGGCACCACTGGGGATGCAGTGCAGTGAGTCCAGAGATTGCACTGGCACCACCGGGGATGCAGTGCTGTTACTCCAGAGAGCGCACTGGCACCACTGGGGAAGCAGTGCAGTGAGTCCAGAGAGTGCACTGGCACCACTGGGGATGCACTGCAGTGAGTCCAGAGGGTGCACTGGCAATACTGGGGATGCAGTGCAGTGAGTCCAGAGAGTGCACTGGCACCACTGAGAATGCACTTCAGTGAGTCCAGAGAGTGCACTGGCACCACTGGGGATGCACTGCAGTGAGTCCAGAGATTGCACTGGCACCACTGGGGATGCAGTACAGTGAGTCCACACAGTGCACTGGCACCACTGGGGATGCAGTGCAGTGAGTCCAGAGAGTGCACTGGCACCACTGGGGATGCAGTGCAGTGAGTCCAGAGAGTGCAATGGCACCACTGCGGATGCACTGCAGTGAGTCCAGAGAGTGCACTGGCACCACTGAGAATGCACTTCATTGAGTCCAGAGAGTGCACTGGCACCACTGGGGATGCACTGCAGTGAGTCCACAGAGTGCACTAGCACTACTGGGGATGCAGTGCAGTGAGTCCAGAGAGTGCGCTGGAACCACTGGGGATGCAGTGCAGTGAGTCCAGAGAGTGCACTGGCACCACTGGGGATGCAGTGCAGTGACTCCAGAGAGTGCACTGGCACCACTGGGGATGCACTGCAGTGAGTCCAGTGAGTGCACTGGCACCACTGGGGATGCAGTGCAGTAAGTCCAGAGAGTGCACTGGCACCACTGGGGAAGCAGTGCAGTGAGTCCAGAGAGTGCAGTGGCACCACTGGAGATGCAGTGCAGTGAGTCCAGAGAGTGCACTGGCAGCACTGGGGATGCAGGGCAGTGAGTCCAGAGAGTGCACTGGCACCACTAGGGAAGCAGTTCAGTGAGTCCAGAGAGTGCACTGGCACCACTGGGGATGCAGTGCAGTGAGTCCAGAGAGTGCACTGGCACCACTGAGAATGCAGTGCTGTGACTCCAGAGAGCGCACAGGCACCACTGGGGATGCAGTGCAGTGAGTCCAGAGAGTGCACTGGCACCACTGGGGATGCACTGCAGTGAGTCCAGAGAGTGCACTGGCACCAGTGGGGATGCACTGCAGTCAGTCCAGTGAGTGCACTTCACCACTGGGGAAGCAGTGCAGTGAGTCCAGAGAGTGCAGTGGCACCACTGGTGATGCAGTTTAGTGAGTCCAGAGAGTGCACTGGCACCACTGGGGATGCAGTGCAGTGAGTCCAGTGAGTGTACTGGCACCACTGGGGATGCACTGCAGTGAGTCCAGAGAGTGCACTGGCACCACTGGGGATGCAGTGCAGTGAGTCCAGAGAGTGCACTGGCACCACTGGGGATGCAGTGCAGTGAGTCCAGAGAGTGCACTGGCACCACTGGGGATGCAGTGCAGTGAGTCCAGAGAGTGCACTGGCACCACTGGGGATGCAGGGCAGTGAGTCCAGAGAGTGCACTGGCACCACTTGGGATGCGGTGCTGGGAGTCCAGAGAGTGCTTTGGCACCAGTGGGGATGCAGTGCAGTTACTCCAGAGACTGCACTGGCACCACCGGGGATGCAGTGCAGTGAGTCCAGAGAGTGCACTGGCACCACTGGGGATGCAGTGCAGTGAGTCCAGAGATTGCACTGGCACCACTGGGGATGCAGTGCTGTGACTCCAGAGAGCGCACTGGCACCACTGGGGATGCAGTGCAGTGAGTCCAGAGAGTGCACTGGCACCACTGGGGATGCACTTCAGTGAGCCCAGAGAGTGCACTGGCACCAGTGGTGATGCACTGCAGTGAGTCCAGAGAGTGCACTGGCACCACTGGGGAAGCAGTGCAGTGAGTCCAGAGAGTGCAGTGGCACCACTGGGGATGCAGTTTAGTGAGTCCAGAGAGTGCACTGGCACCACTGGGGATGCAGTGCAGTGAGTCCAGTGAGTGTACTGGCACCACTGGGGATGCAGCGCAGTGAGTCCAGAGAGTGCACTGGCACCACTGGGGATGCAGTGCAGTGAGTCCAGAGAGTGCACTGGCACCACTGGGGATGCACTGCAGTGAGTCCAGAGAGTGCAGTGGCACCACTGGGGATGCAGTGCAGTGAGTCCAGAGAGTGCTTTGGCACCAGTGGGGATGCACTGCAGTTACTCCAGAGACTGCACTGGCACCACTGGGGATGCAGTGCAGTGAGTCCAGAGAGTGCACTGGCACCAGTGGGGATGCACTGCAGTGAGTCCAGAGAGTGCACTGGCACCACTGGGGATGTACTGCAGTGAGTCCAGAGAGTGCACTGTCACCACTGGGGATGCAGTACAGTGAGTCCACAGAGTGCACTGGCACCACTGGGGATGCAGTGCAGTGAGTCCAGAGAGTGCACTGGCACCACTGGGGATGCAGTGCAGTGAATCCAGTGAGTGCACTGGCACCACTGGGGATGCAGTGCAGTGAGTCCAGAGATTGCACTGGCACCACTGGGGATGCAGTGCTGTGACTCCAGAGAGCGCACTGGCACCACTGGAGATGCACTGCAGTGAGTCCAGAGAGTGCACTGGCACCACTGGGGATGCACTGCAGTGAGTCCAGAGAGTGCACTGGCACCACTGGGGATGCAGTACAGTGAGTCCACACAGTGCACTAGCACCACTGGGGATGCAGTGCAGTGAGTCCAGAGAGTGCACTGGCACCACTGGGGATGCAGTGCAGTGAGTCCAGAGAGTGCACTGGCACCACTGCGGATGCACTGCAGTGAGTCCAGAGAGTGCACTGGCTCCACTGGGGATGCACTGCAGTGAGTCCAGAGAGTGCACTGGCACCACTGGGGATGCACTGCAGTGAGTCCAGAGAGTGTACTGGCACCACTGGGGATGCACTGAAGTGAGTCCAGAGAGTGCACTGGCACCACTGGGGATGCACTGCAGTGAGTCCAGAGAGTGCACTGGCACCACTGGGGATGCACTGCAGTGAGTCCACAGAGTGCACTAGCACTACTGGGGATGCAGTGCAGTGAGTCCAGAGAGTGCGCTGGAACCACTGGGGGTGCAGTGCAGTGAGTCCAGAGAGTGCACTGGCACCACTGGGGATGCAGTGCAGTGAGTCCAGAGAGTGCACTGGCACCACTGGGGATGCACTGCAGTGAGTCCAGTGAGTGCACTGGCACCACTGGGGATGCAGTGCAGTAAGTTCAGAGAGTGCACTGGCACCACTGGGTATGCAGTGCAGTGAGTCCAGAGAGTGCAGTGGCACCACTGTGGATGCACTGCAGTGAGTCCAGAGAGTGCACTGGCACCACTGGGGATGCACTGCAGTGAGTCCAGAGATTGCACTGGCACCACTGGGGATGCAGTTCAGTGAGTCCAGAGAGTGCACTGGCACCACTGGGGATGCAGTGCAGTGAGTCCAGAGAGTGCACTGGCACCACTGAGAATGCACTGCAGTGAGTCCAGAGAGCGCACTGGCACCACTGGGGATGCAGTGCAGTGAGTCCAGAGATTGCACTGGCACCACTGGGGATGCAGTGCTGTGACTCCAGAGAGCGCACTGGCACCACTGGTGATGCACTGCAGTGAGTCCAGAGAGTGCACTGGCACCACTGGGGATGCAGTGCAGTGAGTCCAGAGAGTGCACTGGCACCAATGGGGATGCACTGCAGTGACTCGAAAGAGTGCACTGGCACCACTGGGGAAGCAGTGCAGTGAGTCCAGAGAGTGCACTGGCACCACTGGGGATGCACTGCAGTGAGTCCAGAGAGTGCACTGGCAATACTGGGGATGCAGTGCAGTGAGTCCAGAGAGTGCACTGGCACCACTGAGAATGCACTTCAGTGAGTCCAGAGAGTGCACTGGCACCACTGGGGATGCAGTACAGTGAGTCCACACAGTGCACTAGCACCACTGGGGATGCAGTGCAGTGAGTCCAGAGAGTGCACTGGCACCACTGGGGATGCACTGCAGTCAGTCCAGTGAGTGCACTGGCACCACTGGGGAAGCAGTGCAGTGAGTCCAGAGAGTGCAGTGGCACCACTGGTGATGCAGTTTAGTGAGTCCAGAGAGTGCACTGGCACCACTGGGGATGCAGTGCAGTGAGTCCAGTGAGTGTACTGGCACCACTGGGGATGCACTGCAGTGAGTCCAGAGAGTGCACTGGCACCACTGGGGATGCACTGCAGTGAGTCCAGAGAGTGCAGTGGCACCACTGGGGATGCACTGCAGTGAGTCCAGAGAGTGCACTGGCACCACTGGGGATGCAGTGCAGTGAGTCCAGAGAGTGCACTGGCACCACTGGGGATGCACTGCAGTGAGTCCAGAGAGTGCACTGGCACCACTGGGGATGCAGTGCAGTGAGTCCAGAGAGTGCACTGGCACCACTGGGGATGCGGTGCTGGGAGTCCAGAGAGTGCTTTGGCACAAGGGGGATGCAGTGCAGTTACTCCAGAGAGTGCACTGGCACCACCGGGGATGCAGTGCAGTGAGTCCAGAGAGTGCACTGGCACCACTGGGGATGCAGTGCAGTGAGTCGAGAGATTGCACTGGCACCACTGGGGATGCAGTGCTGTGACTCCAGAGAGCGCACTGGCACCACTGGGGATGCAGTGCAGTGAGTCCAGAGAGTGCACTGGCACCACTGAGAATGCACTTCAATGAGTCCAGAGAGTGCACTGGCACCACTGGGGATGCACTGCAGTGAGTCCAGAGAGTGCAGTGGCACCACTGGGGATGCACTGCAGTGAGTCCAGAGAGTGCTTTGCACCAGTGGGGATGCACTGCAGTTACTCCAGAGACTGCACTGGCACCACTGGGGATGCAGTGCAGTGAGTACAGAGAGTGCACTGGCACCAGTGGGGATGCACTGCAGTGAGTCCAGAGAGTGCACTGGCACCACTGGGGATGCACTGCAGTGAGTCCAGAGAGTGCACTGTCACCACTGGGGATGCAGTACAGTGAGTCCACAGAGTGCACTGGCACCACTGGGGATGCAGTGCAGTGAGTCCAGAGAGTGCACTGGCACTACTGGGGATGCAGTGCAGTGAATCCAGTGAGTGCACTGGCACCACTGGGGATGCAGTGCAGTGAGTCCAGAGAGTGCACTGGCACCACTGGGGATGCAGTGCAGTGAGTCCAGAGAGTGCACTGACACCACTGGGGATGCACAGCAGTGAGTCCAGAGAGTGAACTGTCACTACTGGGGATGCAGTGCAGTGAGTCCAGAGAGTGCACTGGCACCACTGGTGATGCACTGCAGTGAGTCCAGAGAGTGCACTGGCACCAGTGGGGATGCACTGCAGTCAGTCCAGTGAGTGCACTTCACCACTGGGGAAGCAGTGCAGTGAGTCCAGAGAGTGCAGTGGCACCACTGGTGATGCAGTTTAGTGAGTCCAGAGAGTGCACTGGCACCACTGGGGATGCAGTGCAGTGAGTCCAGTGAGTGTACTGGCACCACTGGGGATGCACTGCAGTGAGTCCAGAGAGTGCACTGGCACCACTGGGGATGCACTGCAGTGAGTCCAGAGAGTGCAGTGGCACCACTGGGGATGCACTGCAGTGAGTCCAGAGAGTGCACTGGCACCACTGGGGATGCAGTGCAGTGAGTCCAGAGAGTGCACTGGCACCACTGGGGATGCAGTGCAGTGAGTCCAGAGAGTGCACTGGCACCACTGGGGATGCAGGGCAGTGAGTCCAGAGAGTGCACTGGCACCACTGAGAATGCACTTCAATGAGTCCAGAGAGTGCACTGGCACCACTGGGGATGCACTGCAGTGAGTCCAGAGAGTGCAGTGGCACCACTGGGGATGCACTGCAGTGAGTCCAGAGAGTGCTTTGGCACCAGTGGGGATGCACTGCAGTTACTCCAGAGACTGCACTGGCACCACTGGGGATGCAGTGCAGTGAGTCCAGAGAGTGCACTGGCACCAGTGGGGATGCACTGCAGTGAGTCCAGAGAGTGCACTGGCACCACTGGGGATGCACTGCAGTGAGTCCAGAGAGTGCACTGTCACCACTGGGGATGCAGTACAGTGAGTCCACAGAGTGCACTGGCACCACTGGGGATGCAGTGCAGTGAGTCCAGAGAGTGCACTGGCACTACTGGGGATGCAGTGCAGTGAATCCAGTGAGTGCACTGGCACCACTGGGGATGCAGTGCAGTGAGTCCAGAGAGTGCACTGGCACCACTGGGGATGCAGTGCAGTGAGTCCAGAGAGTGCACTGGCACCACTGGGGATGCACAGCAGTGAGTCCAGAGAGTGAACTGTCACTACTGGGGATGCAGTGCAGTGAGTCCAGAGAGTGCACTGGCACCACTGGGGATGCACTGCAGTGAGTCCAGAGAGTGCACTGGCACCAGTGGGGATGCACTGCAGTCAGTCCAGTGAGTGCACTTCACCACTGGGGAAGCAGTGCAGTGAGTCCAGAGAGTGCAGTGGCACCACTGGTGATGCAGTTTAGTGAGTCCAGAGAGTGCACTGGCACCACTGGGGATGCAGTGCAGTGAGTCCAGTGAGTGTACTGGCACCACTGGGGATGCACTGCAGTGAGTCCAGAGAGTGCACTGGCACCACTGGGGATGCAGTGCAGTGAGTCCAGAGAGTGCACTGGCACCACTGGGGATGCACTGCAGTGAGTCCAGAGAGTGCACTGGCACCACTGGGGATGCAGTGCAGTGAGTCCAGAGAGTGCACTGGCACCACTGGGGATGCAGTGCAGTGAGTCCAGAGAGTGCACTGGCACCACTGGGGATGCAGGGCAGTGAGTCCAGAGACTGCACTGGCACCACCGGGGATGCAGTGCAGTGAGTCCAGAGAGTGCACTGGCACCACTGGGGATGCAGTGCAGTGAGTCCAGAGATTGCACTGGCACCACTGGGGATGCAGTGCTGTGACTCCAGAGAGCGCACTGGCACCACTGGGGATGCAGTGCAGTGAGTCCAGAGAGTGCACTGGCACCACTGGGGATGCACTTCAGTGAGCCCAGAGAGTGCACTGGCACCAGTGGGGATGCACTGCAGTGAGTCCAGAGAGTGCACTGGCACCACTGGGGAAGCAGTGCAGTGAGTCCAGAGAGTGCAGTGGCACCTCTGGGGATGCAGTGCAGTGAGTCCAGAGAGTGCACTGGCACCACTGGGGATGCAGTGCAGTGAGTCCAGTGAGTGTACTGGCACCACTGGGGATGCAGTGCAGTGAGTCCAGAGAGTGCACTGGCACCACTGGGGATGCACTGCAGTGAGTCCAGAGAGTGCACTGGCACCACTGGGGATGCACTGCAGTGAGTCCAGAGAGTGCAGTGGCACCACTGGGGATGCACTGCAGTCAGTCCAGAGAGTGCTTTGGCACCAGTGGGGATGCAGTGCAGTTACTCCAGAGACTGCACTGGCACCACTGGGGATGCAGTGCAGTGAGTCCAGAGAGTGCACTGGCACCAGTGGGGATGCACTGCAGTGAGTCCAGAGAGTGCACTGGCACCACTGGGGATGTACTGCAGTGAGTCCAGAGAGTGCACTGTCACCACTGGGGATGCAGTACAGTGAGTCCACAGAGTGCACTGGCACCACTGGGGATGCAGTGCAGTGAGTCCAGAGAGTGCACTGGCACCACTGGGGATGCAGTGCAGTGAATCCAGTGAGTGCACTGGAACCACTGGGGATGCAGTGCAGTGAGTCCAGAGATTGCACTGGCACCACTGGGGATGCAGTGCTGTGACTCCAGAGAGCGCACTGGCACCACTGGAGATGCACTGCAGTGAGTCCAGAGAGTGCACTGGCACCACTGGGGATGCACTGCAGTGAGTCCAGAGAGTGCACTGGCACCACTGGGGATGCACTGCAGTGACTCGAAAGAGTGCACTGGCACCACTGGGGAAGCAGTGCAGTGAGTCCAGAGAGTGCACTGGCACCACTGGGGATGCACTGCAGTGAGTCCAGAGAGTGCACTGGCAATACTGGGGATGCAGTGCAGTGAGTCCAGAGAGTGCACTGGCACCACTGAGAATGCACTTCAGTGAGTCCAGAGGGTGCACTGGCACCACTGGGGATGCACTGCAGTGAGTCCAGAGATTGCACTGGCACCACTGGGGATGCAGTACAGTGAGTCCACACAGTGCACTAGCACCACTGGGGATGCAGTGCAGTGAGTCCAGAGAGTGCACTGGCACCACTGGGGATGCAGTGCAGTGAGTCCAGAGAGTGCACTGGCACCACTGCGGATGCACTGCAGTGAGTCCAGAGAGTGCACTGGCTCCACTGGGGATGCACTGCAGTGAGTCCAGAGAGTGCACTGGCACCACTGGGGATGCACTGCAGTGAGTCCAGAGAGTGTACTGGCACCACTGGGGATGCACTGAAGTGAGTCCAGAGAGTGCACTGGCACCACTGGGGATGCACTGCAGTGAGTCCAGAGAGTGCACTGGCACCACTGGGGATGCCATGCAGTGAGTCCACAGAGTGCACTAGCACTACTGGGGATGCAGTGCAGTGAGTCCAGAGAGTGCGCTGGAACCACTGGGGGTGCAGTGCAGTGAGTCCAGAGAGTGCACTGGCACCACTGGGGATGCAGTGCAGTGAGTCCAGAGAGTGCACTGGCACCACTGGGGATGCAGTGCAGTGAGTCCACAGAGTGCACTGGCACCACTGGGGATGCAGTGCAGTAAGTTCAGAGAGTGCACTGGCACCACTGGGGATGCACTGCAGTGAGTTCAGAGAGTGCAGTGGCACCACTGTGGATGCACTGCAGTGAGTCCAGAGAGTGCACTGGCACCACTGGGGATGCACTGCAGTGAGTCCAGAGATTGCACTGGCACCACTGGGGATGCAGTTCAGTGAGTCCAGAGAGTGCACTGGCACCACTGGGGATGCAGTGCAGTGAGTCCAGAGAGTGCACTGGCACCACTGAGAATGCACTGCAGTGAGTCCAGAGAGTGCACTGGCACCACTGGGGATGCAGTGCAGTGAGTCCAGAGATTGCACTGGCACCACTGGGGATGCAGTGCTGTGACTCCAGAGAGCGCACTGGCACCACTGGTGATGCACTGCAGTGAGTCCAGAGAGTGCACTGGCACCACTGGGGATGCAGTGCAGTGAGTCCAGAGAGTGCACTGGCACCAATGGGGATGCACTGCAGTGACTCGAAAGAGTGCACTGGCACCACTGGGGAAGCAGTGCAGTGAGTCCAGAGAGTGCACTGGCACCACTGGGGATGCACTGCAGTGAGTCCAGAGAGTGCACTGGCAATACTGGGGATGCAGTGCAGTGAGTCCAGAGAGTGCACTGGCACCACTGAGAATGCACTTCAGTGAGTCCAGAGAGTGCACTGGCACCACTGGGGATGCAGTACAGTGAGTCCACACAGTGCACTAGCACCACTGGGGATGCAGTGCAGTGAGTCCAGAGAGTGCACTGGCACCACTGGGGATGCACTGCAGTCAGTCCAGTGAGTGCACTGGCACCACTGGGGAAGCAGTGCAGTGAGTCCAGAGAGTGCAGTGGCACCACTGGGGATGCACTGCAGTGAGTCCAGAGAGTGCACTGGCACCACTGGGGATGCACTGCAGTGAGTCCAGAGAGTGTACTGGCACCACTGGGGATGCACTGAAGTGAGTCCAGAGAGTGCACTGGCACCACTGGGGATGCACTGCAGTGAGTCCAGAGAGTGCACTGGCACCACTGGGGATGCACTGCAGTGAGTCCACAGAGTGCACTAGCACTACTGGGGATGCAGTGCAGTGAGTCCAGAGAGTGCGCTGGAACCACTGGGGGTGCAGTGCAGTGAGTCCAGAGAGTGCACTGGCACCACTGGGGATGCAGTGCAGTGAGTCCAGAGAGTGCACTGGCACCACTGGGGATGCACTGCAGTGAGTCCAGTGAGTGCACTGGCACCACTGGGGATGCAGTGCAGTAAGTTCAGAGAGTGCACTGGCACCACTGGGTATGCAGTGCAGTGAGTCCAGAGAGTGCAGTGGCACCACTGTGGATGCACTGCAGTGAGTCCAGAGAGTGCACTGGCACCACTGGGGATGCACTGCAGTGAGTCCAGAGATTGCACTGGCACCACTGGTGATGCAGTTCAGTGAGTCCAGAGAGTGCACTGGCACCACTGGGGATGCAGTGCAGTGAGTCCAGAGAGTGCACTGGCACCACTGAGAATGCACTGCAGTGAGTCCAGAGAGCGCACTGGCACCACTGGGGATGCAGTGCAGTGAGTCCAGAGATTGCACTGGCACCACTGGGGATGCAGTGCTGTGACTCCAGAGAGCGCACTGGCACCACTGGTGATGCACTGCAGTGAGTCCAGAGAGTGCACTGGCACCACTGGGGATGCAGTGCAGTGAGTCCAGAGAGTGCACTGGCACCAATGGGGATGCACTGCAGTGACTCGAAAGAGTGCACTGGCACCACTGGGGAAGCAGTGCAGTGAGTCCAGAGAGTGCACTGGCACCACTGGGGATGCACTGCAGTGAGTCCAGAGAGTGCACTGGCAATACTGGGGATGCAGTGCAGTGAGTCCAGAGAGTGCACTGGCACCACTGAGAATGCACTTCAGTGAGTCCAGAGAGTGCACTGGCACCACTGGGGATGCAGTACAGTGAGTCCACACAGTGCACTAGCACCACTGGGGATGCAGTGCAGTGAGTCCAGAGAGTGCACTGGCACCACTGGGGATGCACTGCAGTCAGTCCAGTGAGTGCACTGGCACCACTGGGGAAGCAGTGCAGTGAGTCCAGAGAGTGCAGTGGCACCACTGGTGATGCAGTTTAGTGAGTCCAGAGAGTGCACTGGCACCACTGGGGATGCAGTGCAGTGAGTCCAGTGAGTGTACTGGCACCACTGGGGATGCACTGCAGTGAGTCCAGAGAGTGCACTGGCACCACTGGGGATGCACTGCAGTGAGTCCAGAGAGTGCAGTGGCACCACTGGGGATGCACTGCAGTGAGTCCAGAGAGTGCACTGGCACCACTGGGGATGCAGTGCAGTGAGTCCAGAGAGTGCACTGGCACCACTGGGGATGCACTGCAGTGAGTCCAGAGAGTGCACTAGCACCACTGGGGATGCAGTGCAGTGAGTCCAGAGAGTGCACTGGCACCACTGGGGATGCGGTGCTGGGAGTCCAGAGAGTGCTTTGGCACAAGGGGGATGCAGTGCAGTTACTCCAGAGAGTGCACTGGCACCACCGGGGATGCAGTGCAGTGAGTCCAGAGAGTGCACTGGCACCACTGGGGATGCAGTGCAGTGAGTCGAGAGATTGCACTGGCACCACTGGGGATGCAGTGCTGTGACTCCAGAGAGCGCACTGGCACCACTGGGGATGCAGTGCAGTGAGTCCAGAGAGTGCACTGGCACCACTGAGAATGCACTTCAATGAGTCCAGAGAGTGCACTGGCACCACTGGGGATGCACTGCAGTGAGTCCAGAGAGTGCAGTGGCACCACTGGGGATGCACTGCAGTGAGTCCAGAGAGTGCTTTGGCACCAGTGGGGATGCACTGCAGTTACTCCAGAGACTGCACTGGCACCACTGGGGATGCAGTGCAGTGAGTCCAGAGAGTGCACTGGCACCAGTGGGGATGCACTGCAGTGAGTCCAGAGAGTGCACTGGCACCACTGGGGATGCACTGCAGTGAGTCCAGAGAGTGCACTGTCACCACTGGGGATGCAGTACAGTGAGTCCACAGAGTGCACTGGCACCACTGGGGATGCAGTGCAGTGAGTCCAGAGAGTGCACTGGCACTACTTGGGATGCAGTGCAGTGAATCCAGTGAGTGCACTGGCACCACTGGGGATGCAGTGCAGTGAGTCCAGAGAGTGCACTGGCACCACTGGGGATGCAGTGCAGTGAGTCCAGAGAGTGCACTCGCACCACTGGGGATGCACAGCAGTGAGTCCAGAGAGTGAACTGTCACTACTGGGGATGCAGTGCAGTGAGTCCAGAGAGTGCACTGGCACCACTGGTGATGCACTGCAGTGAGTCCAGAGAGTGCACTGGCACCAGTGGGGATGCACTGCAGTCAGTCCAGTGAGTGCACTTCACCACTGGGGAAGCAGTGCAGTGAGTCCAGAGAGTGCAGTGGCACCACTGGTGATGCAGTTTAGTGAGTCCAGAGAGTGCACTGGCACCACTGGGGATGCAGTGCAGTGAGTCCAGTGAGTGTACTGGCACCACTGGGGATGCAGTGCAGTGAGTCCAGAGAGTGCACTGGCACCACTGGGGATGCACTGCAGTGAGTCCAGAGAGTGCAGTGGCACCACTGGGGATGCACTGCAGTGAGTCCAGAGAGTGCACTGGCACCACTGGGGATGCAGTGCAGTGAGTCCAGAGAGTGCACTGGCACCACTGGGGATGCAGTGCAGTGAGTCCAGAGAGTGCACTGGCACCACTGGGGATGCAGGGCAGTGAGTCCAGAGAGTGCACTGGCACCACTGAGAATGCACTTCAATGAGTCCAGAGAGTGCACTGGCACCACTGGGGATGCACTGCAGTGAGTCCAGAGAGTGCAGTGGCACCACTGGGGATGCACTGCAGTGAGTCCAGAGAGTGCTTTGGCACCAGTGGGGATGCACTGCAGTTACTCCAGAGACTGCACTGGCACCACTGGGGATGCAGTGCAGTGAGTCCAGAGAGTGCACTGGCACCAGTGGGGATGCACTGCAGTGAGTCCAGAGAGTGCACTGGCACCACTGGGGATGCACTGCAGTGAGTCCAGAGAGTGCACTGTCACCACTGGGGATGCAGTACAGTGAGTCCACAGAGTGCACTGGCACCACTGGGGATGCAGTGCAGTGAGTCCAGAGAGTGCACTGGCACTACTGGGGATGCAGTGCAGTGAATCCAGTGAGTGCACTGGCACCACTGGGGATGCAGTGCAGTGAGTCCAGAGAGTGCACTGGCACCACTGGGGATGCAGTGCAGTGAGTCCAGAGAGTGCACTGGCACCACTGGGGATGCACAGCAGTGAGTCCAGAGAGTGAACTGTCACTACTGGGGATGCAGTGCAGTGAGTCCAGAGAGTGCACTGGCACCACTGGGGATGCACTGCAGTGAGTCCAGAGAGTGCACTGGCACCAGTGGGGATGCACTGCAGTCAGTCCAGTGAGTGCACTTCACCACTGGGGAAGCAGTGCAGTGAGTCCAGAGAGTGCAGTGGCACCACTGGTGATGCAGTTTAGTGAGTCCAGAGAGTGCACTGGCACCACTGGGGATGCAGTGCAGTGAGTCCAGTGAGTGTACTGGCACCACTGGGGATGCACTGCAGTGAGTCCAGAGAGTGCACTGGCACCACTGGGGATGCACTGCAGTGAGTCCAGAGAGTGCAGTGGCACCACTGGGGATGCACTGCAGTGAGTCCAGAGAGTGCACTGGCACCACTGGGGATGCAGTGCAGTGAGTCCAGAGAGTGCACTGGCACCACTGGGGATGCAGTGCAGTGAGTCCAGAGAGTGCACTGGCACCACTGGGGATGCAGGGCAGTGAGTCCAGAGAGTGCACTGGCACCACTTGGGATGCGGTGCTGGGAGTCCAGAGAGTGCTTTGGCACCAGTGGGGATGCAGTGCAGTTACTCCAGAGACTGCACTGGCACCACCGGGGATGCAGTGCAGTGAGTCCAGAGAGTGCACTGGCACCACTGGGGATGCAGTGCAGTGAGTCCAGAGATTGCACTGGCACCACTGGGGATGCAGTGCTGTGACTCCAGAGAGCGCACTGGCACCACTGGGGATGCAGTGCAGTGAGTCCAGAGAGTGCACTGGCACCACTGGGGATGCACTTCAGTGAGCCCAGAGAGTGCACTGGCACCAGTGGGGATGCACTGCAGTGAGTCCAGAGAGTGCACTGGCACCACTGGGGAAGCAGTGCAGTGAGTCCAGAGAGTGCAGTGGCACCACTGGGGATGCAGTTTAGTGAGTCCAGAGAGTGCACTGGCACCACTGGGGATGCAGTGCAGTGAGTCCAGTGAGTGTACTGGCACCACTGGGGATGCAGTGCAGTGAGTCCAGAGAGTGCACTGGCACCACTGGGGATGCACTGCAGTGAGTCCAGAGAGTGCACTGGCACCACTGGGGATGCACTGCAGTGAGTCCAGAGAGTGCAGTGGCACCACTGGGGATGCACTGCAGTCAGTCCAGAGAGTGCTTTGGCACCAGTGGGGATGCAGTGCAGTTACTCCAGAGACTGCACTGGCACCACTGGGGATGCAGTGCAGTGAGTCCAGAGAGTGCACTGGCACCAGTGGGGATGCACTGCAGTGAGTCCAGAGAGTGCACTGGCACCACTGGGGATGTACTGCAGTGAGTCCAGAGAGTGCACTGTCACCACTGGGGATGCAGTACAGTGAGTCCACAGAGTGCACTGGCACCACTGGGGATGCAGTGCAGTGAGTCCAGAGAGTGCACTGGCACCACTGGGGATGCAGTGCAGTGAATCCAGTGAGTGCACTGGCACCACTGGGGATGCAGTGCAGTGAGTCCAGAGATTGCACTGGCACCACTGGGGATGCAGTGCTGTGACTCCAGAGAGCGCACTGGCACCACTGGAGATGCACTGCAGTGAGTCCAGAGAGTGCACTGGCACCACTGGGGATGCACTGCAGTGAGTCCAGAGAGTGCACTGGCACCACTGGGGATGCACTGCAGTGACTCGAAAGAGTGCACTGGCACCACTGGGGAAGCAGTGCAGTGAGTCTAGAGAGTGCACTGGCACCACTGGGGATGCACTGCAGTGAGTCCAGAGAGTGCACTGGCAATACTGGGGATGCAGTGCAGTGAGTCCAGAGAGTGCACTGGCACCACTGAGAATGCACTTCAGTGAGTCCAGAGGGTGCACTGGCACCACTGGGGATGCACTGCAGTGAGTCCAGAGATTGCACTGGCACCACTGGGGATGCAGTACAGTGAGTCCACACAGTGCACTAGCACCACTGGGGATGCAGTGCAGTGAGTCCAGAGAGTGCACTGGCACCACTGGGGATGCAGTGCAGTGAGTCCAGAGAGTGCACTGGCACCACTGCGGATGCACTGCAGTGAGTCCAGAGAGTGCACTGGCTCCACTGGGGATGCACTGCAGTGAGTCCAGAGAGTGCACTGGCACCACTGGGGATGCACTGCAGTGAGTCCAGAGAGTGTACTGGCACCACTGGGGATGCACTGAAGTGAGTCCAGAGAGTGCACTGGCACCACTGGGGATGCACTGCAGTGAGTCCAGAGAGTGCACTGGCACCACTGGGGATGCACTGCAGTGAGTCCACAGAGTGCACTAGCACTACTGGGGATGCAGTGCAGTGAGTCCAGAGAGTGCGCTGGAACCACTGGGGGTGCAGTGCAGTGAGTCCAGAGAGTGCACTGGCACCACTGGGGATGCAGTGCAGTGAGTCCAGAGAGTGCACTGGCACCACTGGGGATGCACTGCAGTGAGTCCAGTGAGTGCACTGGCACCACTGGGGATGCAGTGCAGTAAGTTCAGAGAGTGCACTGGCACCACTGGGTATGCAGTGCAGTGAGTCCAGAGAGTGCAGTGGCACCACTGTGGATGCACTGCAGTGAGTCCAGAGAGTGCACTGGCACCACTGGGGATGCACTGCAGTGAGTCCAGAGATTGCACTGGCACCACTGGGGATGCAGTTCAGTGAGTCCAGAGAGTGCACTGGCACCACTGGGGATGCAGTGCAGTGAGTCCAGAGAGTGCACTGGCACCACTGAGAATGCACTGCAGTGAGTCCAGAGAGTGCACTGGCACCACTGGGGATGCAGTGCAGTGAGTCCAGAGATTGCACTGGCACCACTGGGGATGCAGTGCTGTGACTCCAGAGAGCGCACTGGCACCACTGGTGATGCACTGCAGTGAGTCCAGAGAGTGCACTGGCACCACTGGGGATGCAGTGCAGTGAGTCCAGAGAGTGCACTGGCACCAATGGGGATGCACTGCAGTGACTCGAAAGAGTGCACTGGCACCACTGGGGAAGCAGTGCAGTGAGTCCAGAGAGTGCACTGGCACCACTGGGGATGCACTGCAGTGAGTCCAGAGAGTGCACTGGCAATACTGGGGATGCAGTGCAGTGAGTCCAGAGAGTGCACTGGCACCACTGAGAATGCACTTCAGTGAGTCCAGAGAGTGCACTGGCACCACTGGGGATGCAGTACAGTGAGTCCACACAGTGCACTAGCACCACTGGGGATGCAGTGCAGTGAGTCCAGAGAGTGCACTGGCACCACTGGGGATGCACTGCAGTCAGTCCAGTGAGTGCACTGGCACCACTGGGGAAGCAGTGCAGTGAGTCCAGAGAGTGCAGTGGCACCACTGGTGATGCAGTTTAGTGAGTCCAGAGAGTGCACTGGCACCACTGGGGATGCAGTGCAGTGAGTCCAGTGAGTGTACTGGCACCACTGGGGATGCACTGCAGTGAGTCCAGAGAGTGCACTGGCACCACTGGGGATGCACTGCAGTGAGTCCAGAGAGTGCAGTGGCACCACTGGGGATGCACTGCAGTGAGTCCAGAGAGTGCACTGGCACCACTGGGGATGCAGTGCAGTGAGTCCAGAGAGTGCACTGGCACCACTGGGGATGCACTGCAGTGAGTCCAGAGAGTGCACTGGCACCACTGGGGATGCAGTGCAGTGAGTCCAGAGAGTGCACTGGCACCACTGGGGATGCGGTGCTGGGAGTCCAGAGAGTGCTTTGGCACAAGGGGGATGCAGTGCAGTTACTCCAGAGAGTGCACTGGCACCACCGGGGATGCAGTGCAGTGAGTCCAGAGAGTGCACTGGCACCACTGGGGATGCAGTGCAGTGAGTCGAGAGATTGCACTGGCACCACTGGGGATGCAGTGCTGTGACTCCAGAGAGCGCACTGGCACCACTGGGGATGCAGTGCAGTGAGTCCAGAGAGTGCACTGGCACCACTGAGAATGCACTTCAATGAGTCCAGAGAGTGCACTGGCACCACTGGGGATGCACTGCAGTGAGTCCAGAGAGTGCAGTGGCACCACTGGGGATGCACTGCAGTGAGTCCAGAGAGTGCTTTGGCACCAGTGGGGATGCACTGCAGTTACTCCAGAGACTGCACTGGCACCACTGGGGATGCAGTGCAGTGAGTCCAGAGAGTGCACTGGCACCAGTGGGGATGCACTGCAGTGAGTCCAGAGAGTGCACTGGCACCACTGGGGATGCACTGCAGTGAGTCCAGAGAGTGCACTGTCACCACTGGGGATGCAGTACAGTGAGTCCACAGAGTGCACTGGCACCACTGGGGATGCAGTGCAGTGAGTCCAGAGAGTGCACTGGCACTACTGGGGATGCAGTGCAGTGAATCCAGTGAGTGCACTGGCACCACTGGGGATGCAGTGCAGTGAGTCCAGAGAGTGCACTGGCACCACTGGGGATGCAGTGCAGTGAGTCCAGAGAGTGCACTGGCACCACTGGGGATGCACAGCAGTGAGTCCAGAGAGTGAACTGTCACTACTGGGGATGCAGTGCAGTGAGTCCAGAGAGTGCACTGGCACCACTGGGGATGCAGTGCAGTGAGTCCTGAGAGTGCACTGGCACCACTGGGGATGCAGTACAGTGAGTCCAGAGAGTGCACTGGCACCACTGGGGATGCACTGCAGTGAGTCCAGAGAGTGTACTGGCACCACTGGGAATGCACTGAAGTGAGTCCAGAGAGTGCACTGGCACCACTGAGAATGCACTTCAGTGAGTCCAGAGAGTGCACTGGCACCACTGGGGATGCACTGCAGTGAGTCCAGAGAGTGCACTAGCACCACTGGGGATGCAGTGCAGTGAGTCCAGAGAGTGCGCTGGAACCACTGGGGATGCAGTGCAGTGAGTCCAGAGAGTGCACTGGCACCACTGGGGATGCACTGCAGTGAGTCCAGAGAGTGCACTGGCACCAGTGGGGATGCACTGCAGTGAGTCCAGTGAGTGTACTGGCACCACTGGGGATGCAGTGCAGTGAGTCCAGAGAGTGCACTGGCACCACTGGGGAAGCAGTGCAGTGAGTCCAGAGAGTGCAGTGGCACCACTAGGGATGCAGTGCAGTGAGTCCAGAGAGTGCGCTGGCAGCACTGGGGATGCAGTGCAGTGAGTCCAGAGAGTGCACTGGCACCACTGGGGATGCAGTTCAGTGAGTCCAGAGAGTGCACTGGCACCACTGGGGATGCAGTGCAGTGAGTCCAGAGAGTGCACTGGCACCACTGAGAATGCACTTCAGTGAGTCCAGAGAGTGCACTGGCACCACTGGGGATGCAGTGCAGTGAGTCCAGAGATTGCACTGGCACCACTGTGGATGCAGTGCTGTGACTCCAGAGAGCGCACAGGCACCACTGGGGATGCAGTGCAGTGAGTCCAGAGAGTGCACTGGCACCACTGGGGATGCACTGCAGTGAGCCCAGAGAGTGCACTGGCACCAGTGGGGATGCACTGCAGTGAGTCCAATGAGTGCACTGGCACCACTGGGGAAGCAGTGCAGTGAGTCCAGAGAGTGCAGAGGCACCACTGGTGATGCAGTTTAGTGAGTCCAGAGAGTGCACTGGCACCACTGGGGATGCAGTGCAGTGAGTCCAGTGAGTGTACTGGCACCACTGGGGATGCACTGCAGTGAGTCCAGAGAGTGCACTGGCACCACTGAAAATGAACTTCAGTGAGTCCAGAGAGTGCACTGGCACCACTGGGGATGCACTTCAGTGAGTCCAGAGAGTGCACTGGCACCACTGGGGATGCAGTGCTGTGACTCCAGAGAGTGCACTGGCACCACTGGGGATGCAGTGTAGTGAGTCCAGAGAGTGCACTAGCACCACTGGGGATGCGGTGCAGTGAGTCCAGAGAGTGCACTGGCACCACTGGGGAAGCAGTGCAGTTACTCCAGAGAGTGCACTGGCACCACTGGGGATGCAGTGCAGTGAGTCCAGAGAGTGCACTGGCACCACTGGGCATGCACTGCAGTGAGTCCAGAGAGTGCACTGTCACCACTGGGGATGCACTGCAGTGAGTCCAGAGAGTGCACTGTCACCACTGGGGATGCAGTGCCGTGAGTCCACAGAGTGCACTGGCACCACTGGTGATGCAGTGCAGTGAGTCCAGAGAGTGCACTGGCACCACTGGGGATGCAGTGCAGTGAGTCCAGAGAGTGCACTGGCACCACTGGGGATGCAGTGCAGTGAGTCCAGAGAGTGCACTGGCACCACAGATGATGCAGTACAGTGAGTCCAGTGAGTGCACTGGCACCACTGGGTATGTAGTGCAGTGACTCGAGAGAGTGCACTTGCACCACTGGGGATGCAGTGCAGTGAGTCCAGAGAGTGCACTGGCACCACTGGGGATGCACTGCAGTGAGTCCAGAGAGTGCACTGGCACCACTGGGGATGCAGTGCAGTGAGTCCAGAGAGTGCACTGGCACCACTGGGGATGCACTGCAGTGAGTCCAGAGATTGCACTGGCACCACTGTGGATGCAGTGCAGTGAGTCCAGAGACTTCACTGGCACCACTGGGAATGCAGAGAAGTGAGTGCAGAGAGTGCACTGGCACCACTGGGGATGCAGTGCAGTGAGTCCAGAGAGTGCACTGGCACCACTGGGGATGCACTGCAGTGAGTCCAGAGAGTGCACTGGCACCACTGAGAATGAACTTCAGTGAGTCCAGAGAGTGCACTGGCACCACTGGGGATGCACTTCAGTGAGTCCAGAGAGTGCACTGGCACCACTGGGGATGCAGTGCTGTGACTCCTGAGAGTGCACTGGCACCACTGGGGATGCAGTGTAGTGAGTCCAGAGAGTGCACTGGCACCACTGGGGATGCGGTGCAGTGAGTCCAGAGAGTGCACTGGCACCACTGGGGAAGCAGTGCAGTTACTCCAGAGACTGCACTGGCACCACTGGGGATGCAGTGCAGTGAGTCCAGAGAGTGCACTGGCACCACTGGGCATGCACTGCAGTGAGTCCAGAGAGTGCACTGTCACCACTGGGGATGCACTGCAGTGAGTCCAGAGAGTGCACTGTCACCACTGGGGATGCAGTGCAGTGAGTCCACAGAGTGCACTGGCACCACTGGGGATGCAGTGCAGTGAGTCCAGAGAGTGCACTGGCACCACTGGGGATGCACTGCAGTGAATCCAGTGAGTGCACTGGCACCACTGGGGATACAGTGCAGTGAGTCCAGAGAGTGCACTGGCATCACTGGGGATGCAGTGCAGTGAGTCCAGAGAGTGCACTGGCACCACTAGAGATGCATTGCAGTGAGTCCAGAGAGTGCACTGGCACCACAGATGATGCAGTACAGTGAGTCCAGTGAGTGCACTGGCACCACTGGGTATGTAGTGCAGTGACTCGAGAGAGTGCACTTGCACCACTGGGGATGCAGTGCAGTGAGTCCAGAGAGTGCACTGGCACCACTGGGGATGCACTGCAGTGAGTCCAGAGAGTGCACTGGCACCACTGGGGATGCAGTGCAGTGAGTCCAGAGAGTGCACTGGCACCACTGGGGATGCACTGCAGTGAGTCCAGAGAGTGCACTGGCACCACTGGGGATGCAGTGCAGTGAGTCCAGAGAGTGCACTGGCACCACTGGGGATGCACTGCAGTGAGTCCAGAGATTGCACTGGCACCACTGTGGATGCAGTGCAGTGAGTCCAGAGACTTCACTGGCACCACTGGGAATGCAGAGAAGTGAGTGCAGAGAGTGCACTGGCACCACTGGGGATGCAGTGCAGTGAGTCCAGAGAGTGCACTGGCACCACTGGGGATGCAGTGCAGTGAGTCCAGAGAGTGCACTGGCACCACTGGAGATGCAGTACAGTGAGTCCAGTGAATGCACTGGAACCACTGGGGATGCAGTGCAGTGAGTCCAGAGAGTGCACTGGCACCACTGGGGATGCAGTACAGTGAGTCCAGAGAGTGCACTGGCACCACTGGGGATGCAGTGCAGTGAGTCCAGAGAGTGCACTGGCGCCACTGGGGATGCAGTGCAGTGAGTCCAGAGAGTGCACTGGCGCCACTGGGTATGCACTGCAGGGAGTCCAGAGAGTGCACTGGCACCACTGGGGATGCACTGCAGTGAGTCTTGAGAGTGCACTGGCACCACTGGGGATGCAGTACAGTGAGTCCAGAGAGTGCACTGGCACCACTGGGGATGCACTGCAGTGAGTCCAGAGATTGCACTGGCACCACTGGGGATGCACTACAGTGAGTCCAGAGATTGCACTGGCACCACTGGGGATGCACTGCAGTGAGTCCAGAGAGTGCACTGGCACCACTGGGGATGCACTGCAGTGAGTCCAGAGAGTGCACTGGCACCACTGGGGATGCACTTCAGTGAGTCCAGAGAGTGCACTGGCACCACTGGTGATGCAGTCCAGTGAGTCCAGAGATTGCACTGACACCACTGGGGATGCGGTGCAGTGAGTCCAGAGAGTGCTCTGGCACCACTGGGGATGCAGTGCAGTGAGTCCAGAGAGTGCACTGGCACCACTGGGGATGCAGTGCAGTGAGTCCAGAGAGTGCACTGGCGCCACTGGGTATGCAGTGCAGGGAGTCCAGAGAGTGCACTGGCACCACTGGGGATGCACTGCAGTGAGTCTTGAGAGTGCACTGGCACCACTGGGGATGCAGTACAGTGAGTCCAGAGATTGCACTGACACCACTGGGGATGCGGTGCAGTGAGTCCAGAGAGTGCTCTGGCACCACTGGGGATGCAGTGCAGTGAGTCCAGAGACTGCACTGGCACCACTGGGGATGCACTGCAGTGAGTCCAGAGAGTGCACTGGCACCACTGGGGATGCACTGCAGTGAGTCCAGAGAGTGCACTGGCACCACTGGTGATGCAGTCCAGTGAGTCCAGTGAATGCACTGGCACCACTGGGGATGCTGTGCAGTGAGTGCAGAGAGTGCACTGGCACCACATGTGATGCAGTACAGTGTGTCCAGTGAGTGCACTGGCACCACTGGGGATGCAGTGCTGTGACTCCGGAGAGCGCACTGGCACCACTGGGGATGTAGTGTAGTCAGTCCAGTGAGTGCACTGGCACCACTGGGGATGCAGTGCAGTGAGTGCAGAGAGTGCAATGGCACCAATGGGGATGCACTTCAGTGAGTCCAGAGAGTGCACTGGCACCACTGGGGATGCAGTGCAGTGAGTCCAGAGATTGCACTGGCACCACTGGGGATGCAGTGCAGTGAGTGCAGAGAGTGCACTTGCACCACTGGGGATGGGTTTCAAGCCAACTGCATTAACCGCTCATGCTTCTTTCTTATGAGACGTTAGTAAACCAATTACATAGCCTTGTCAAGACTAAATCACAGGTAAAAATCCTGTACATCTCATGTGGCCAACCACTCCCAACTAGGATTCCAAGAACCAGGAGGTTCGGTGAAAATAGGGCTAGTGCTATTAGAGGGGTGATTATTAGGGTAAGCCCTAAGCTGTCTTTAATGGAGAAGTATGGGTGGAATGGGATTTTGTCGCAGTCTGATACGATTCCTAGTGGGTTATTTGAGCCTGATTCGTGTAGGAAGGTTAGGTGGACTAGGGTGATTCCTGCAATTAGGAAGGGCAGTAGGAAGTGGATGGCGAAGAATCGGGTTAAGGTTGGATTGTCTACTGAGAATCCTCCTCAGGCTCATTCTACTAGAGTTTGCCCAATGTACGGGATGGCTGAGAATAGGTTGGTGATTACGGTGGCCCCTCAGAATGACATTTGTCCTCATGGTAGGACATACCCTACGAAGGCAGTTGCTATTAGGGTGAGTAGGAGGATTACTCCTGTGTTTCAGGTTTCTTTGTATAGGTAGGAGCCGTAGTAGAGGCCTCGTCCGATGTGTAAGTAGATGCAGATAAAGAAGAGCGAAGCACCGTTGGCGTGGAGGTTGCGGATGAGCCATCCGTACTGGACGTCTCGGCATGTGTGAGCTACTGAGGAGAAGGCGAGTGAAGTGTCTGCGGTGTAGTGTATGGCTAGTAGCAGGCCTGTTAGGATTTGTGTGGCTAAGCAGATGGCTAGAAGGGAGCCGAAGTTTCATCAGGCAGAGATGTTGGAGGGGGCGGGTAGGTCGATTAGGGAGTTGTTGATTATTTTTAGTAGGGGATGGGATTTGCGGATGTTAGGGGCCATTAGTGAGTCTGTGTGTTATTAGGATTATTACCAGGATGGAGAGGGCGAAGGATCCTAGGTAGGCCTTAATTAGCCCTGTGTGTATTGAGGTTGCGGCTTTGCTTGCGGCTACTTGTAGTTCAGCAAGGCCCTCTGGCCCTATTTTTTTGAGTCAGGAGAGGTCGATCAAGTGTAGGGCAATGTTTTGTCCCTTTTCTAGTAGGTTTTTGGAGAAGAATCGGTGTACTAGGGGGTTGAAGTACCCTAATGCAGAGGAGAAGTTTATGAGGGGGTTTGGTTTGGGGTGAGTGAGGGTGTGTGTTATGTTCGATAGTTCTAGGGCTAGGATGATTCCTAGGATTGTTATGAGGATGGCAGCGGTTTTGGTGATAAGGGGTATGGTTATTGGGGGGGTTTTGGTTGGTGTGATGAAAGAGGTAATGATTATTCCTGCTGTAATGCTGCCTAGGGCGAGTCGGGTTAGGGGGGCGGTGATTAGTGGGTTGTTTTCGTTTATTGATACTATTGGGGGGATTCGGGTTTGTCCAGCTTGGACTAGGATGGTTATGCGGATGCTGTAGGTTGCGGTGAATGCTGTGGCTATAAGGGTTAGGAGTAGGGCTCAAGTATTTAGGTATGATGTGTTTAAGCTTTCGATGATGAGGTCTTTTGAGTAGAATCCGGCTAGGAATGGGGTTCCTATCAGCGCCAGGTTTCCGATGGTTAGGCAGGAAGTAGTGACTGGGAGTATTTTCTGTAGGCCTCCTATCTTTCGGATATCTTGTTCTCCGTTTAGGTTGTGGATGATAGACCCTGAGCATAGGAATAGTATGGCTTTAAAGAAGGCATGGGTTGAGATGTGTAGGAAGGCTAGTTGTGGGAGGTTTAGTCCGATAGTGACTATTATTAGTCCTAGTTGGCTGGATGTTGAGAAAGCAATGATTTTTTTGATGTCATTTTGGGTTAGGGCGCATGTGGCAGCGAATAGGGTTGATAGAGCACCTAGGCATAGGCAGGCAGTTAGGGCTGTCTGGTTGGTGGCTAGCAGGGGGTGCATGCGGATGAGCAGGAAGATTCCGGCTACTACTATGGTACTGGAGTGCAGTAGGGCTGATACTGGGGTGGGGCCTTCTATTGCTGCGGGCAGTCATGGGTGGAGTCCAAATTGGGCGGATTTTCCTGCGGCTGCGAGGATTAATCCTATGAGGGGGAGGATTGGGGTTTGGTGGGGGTGTACGGCTTGTTGGATCTCTCAGGTGTTGAATGTTGAAGCTAGTCATGCTATGCTCAGGATCAGTCCGATGTCTCCGATTCGGTTGTAGATTACGGCTTGTAGGGCGGCGGTGTTGGCATCTGCTCGGCCTTGTCATCAGCCGATGAGAAGGAAGGACATGATTCGTACTCCTTCCCAGCCTACGAATAGGAGGAATATGTTGTTTGCGGTTGTTAGGAGGAGTATGGCGACTAGGAATGTCAGTAGGTAGGTGAAAAATTTTGTTACGTATGGCTCTGAGGCCATGTATCATATGGCGAATTGTAGGATTGATCATGTTACAAATAGGGCGATTGGAAGAAATGTTATTGAGTATTGGTCTATTTTTAGGCTCAGGGGGATTTTAAAGTTTATAATGAATTTTCACTCCCAGTGGCAGGTGACAGATTCTACTCCCGAGTAGATGAATGCGGTTGTAGGGGCTAGGCTAATTAGGAATGCGGTTTTAACAGCGCGGGTGGTGGCTTGTGGGGTGTTTTTAAAGTTTTTAAATAGAAATGGCAGGATGATTGGGGTTAGGAGGATTGTCAGCGTGAGTAGTGTGAGGGAGTTGATTAGTAGTGTGGGGTTCACTATTTTTACTTGGATTTGCACCAAGATGGGTGGTTCCTAAGACCAGTGGATTGCTGTTATCCTTTAAAAGTAAGGGGGCTGAGGTTTTAGGCTCAGATGTAAGAGTTAGCAGCTCTTGTTGGTTAAACCCTCCCCTCGGCAGGTAAGAAGGTTTGAACTTCTATTCTTAGAATCACAGTCTAATGTTTGGTTTAAACTATACTTGCATGAGGGGATTCCGGAGATCAGTTCGGGTTTGAGGATTAGGAGGAATATTGGGATAATGTGGAGTGTTATGAGCAGGTGTTCTCGCGTGGTTGAGTTTTGCATAGATGTGATGTGGGAGGGGATTGAGCCTCGTTGGGTCATTAGTAGTATGAATAAGGTGTAGGAGGCGGTTAGTAGGGTTGCGAGTCCTGTTAGGATGATCGTGAAGGCAGATCAGTTGAATAAGGTGATTATAATGGTTAGCTCTGCTATGAGGTTTGTTGTTGGGGGTAAGGCTATGTTTGTTAGATTGGCCAGCAATCATCAGGTAGCTATGAGTGGTAGGAGAGGTTGTAGGCCTCGTGTGAGTAGTAGAATTCGGCTGTGCGTACGTTGATAGTTTGTGTTGGCTAGGCAGAATAGTATGGAGGAAGTTAGTCCATGGGAAATTATTAGGATCATTGCCCCTGAGAATGATCAGTGGGTTTGGATTATTCCTGCGGCGATAACTAGGCCTATGTGGCTAACGGATGAATAAGCGATTAGTGATTTTAGGTCTGTCTGTCGTAGGCAGATTGAGCTAGTCATTAGGGCGCCTCATAGGGCCAGGGTTAGGAAGGGGTAGTGCAGGAGGTTGGACAGTGGGCCCATAAATAGAGTGACTCGTATAATTCCGTATCCTCCTAGCTTTAGTAGTAGGGCGGCGAGGAGTATTGAGCCTGCGATGGGTGCTTCTACGTGGGCTTTTGGCAGTCAGAGGTGTAGGCCGTATAGTGGGGCTTTTACTATGAATGCTATGAGCAGTGCTAGACCTGATAGTATTCCTGTCCATGAGGTGGATAGGGTTGGGTGGGTTAGTTGTAGGGTTGGCAGGTGCAGGGTGCCAATTTTCACGTATAGGTGTATGATTGTGATTAGCAGGGGTAGAGAGCTTACTAGCGTGTAGAATAGCAGGTAGATGCCAGCGCTTAGGCGTTCTGGTTGGTTCCCCCATCGGGTGATTAAGATTAGGGTGGGAATGAGGGTTGCTTCAAATGAGATGTAAAATAGTGCTAGTTCTGTGGTGGAAAAGGCTAGTAGGATGAATGGCTGGACTGCGACTAAGGTTGAGATAAAGATTCGTTTGCGTTGTAGGGGTTCTTGTTGCAGGTGGTTTTGGCTTGCTATGATTATGAGTGGGAGTAGTCAGCAGGATAGTACTAGGAGGGGGGATGAGATTTGGTCAATTCCTGTTCAGTTGGATAAAAATTTGTAGGGGTAGTAGGTTGGGATTAATCGCTGTAGGCTTAGGGCAGCGATTAGGAGGCTGTATAAGGTGGTGTTAGTCCATAGAAATTTTGGTGGAGACAGCAGGGCTGTTGGAAGAAGTATGATTGTGGGTAGGATGATTTTTAGCATTGCAGGAGGTTTAGGTTGTGTAGATGGTCGGAGCCATGTGTGCGGGTGGAGGCTACTAGGATGGCCAGGCCTGTGCCCGCCTCACACGCTGAGAAGGTTAGCATGAGAATTGGTACCATGGTGAATGAGGAGACTTGGTTTTCGATGGATCATATTGATAGGCCTACGAATATCGATAATATTATGCTTTCAAGGCGTAGTAGGGCGGATACTAGGTGGGTTCGGTGGAAGGCTAGTCCTAGTCCGCTGAAAATGAAGGCTGAGTAGAAGCTTAAATGTAGGGGCGACATAAAAAAGTTACAGGGTTGGCTGTAATCTGCTGGGTCGAAACCAGCTATCTTTTTGGTTAGACTAACTTTCTGTTATTCTGCTCATTCTAGGCCCCCTTGAATTCACTCGTAGGCCAGTCCGAGTGTTAGGAGAAGGAGGATCACTACAGTTCAGGTGAGGGTCATTAGGGGGGATTGGAGTTGGACGGCTCATGGCAGGGGGAGTAGGAGGGCGATTTCTAGGTCGAATAGGACGAACAGGATGGCTACTGAGGAAGAATCGGACTGAGAATGGTAATCGAGCAGATCCAAGTGGGTCGAATCCACATTCGTACGGTGAGAGTTTCTCTGAGTCGGGGTTTATTTGGGCGAGTCAGAAGTTTAATGCGGTTAGGGCGGCGCTTAGGATTGATGATAGGGCGAATATGAACATGAGTGCGTTCATTGCTCTCCTCTGGGTTTATACCAGATTCTAGAGATTGGAAGTCAATTGTAATTAATATACTAGAAGAGCAAGATCCTCATCAGTAGATGGTTATGTAGAGGAATAGTCAGATGACGTCTACGAAGTGTCAGTATCAGGCTGCTGCCTCGAATCCGAAGTGGTGGTCTGATGTAAAGTGGAACTTGATCAGTCGGAAGAGGCAGACGGTCAGGAAGGAGGATCCGATGATTACGTGGAGTCCGTGGAATCCAGTGGCAACGAAGAAGGTAGATCCGTAGACGCTATCGGCGATTGAGAATGGGGCTTCGTGGTATTCTATTGCTTGTAGGGCTGTGAAGTAGAATCCCAGGAGGATCGTTAGGGTTAGGGCGTGGATGGCGTGTTTTCGGTTTCCTTCTGTGATGCTGTGATGGGCTCACGTTACGGTAACGCCTGAGGCTAGTAGGATGGCTGTGTTTAGTAGGGGGACTTCTATCGGGTTGAGTGGTTTAATTCCTGTTGGGGGTCATTGGCCTCCTAGTTCTGGGGTTGGGGCCAGGCTCGAGTGGAAGAACGCTCAGAAGAACCCTAAGAAGAAGAATGCTTCGGATGTGATGAAAAGGATTATGCCGTATCGTAGGCCTTTTTGGACTGTGGGAGTGTGATGGCCTTGGAAGGTGCTTTCTCGTACAATGTCTCGTCATCATTGGAGTATTACTAGGAGTATTGAGATGAGGCCTAGGGTTAGTAGTATGGATGAGTTGTAGTGGAATCACATGATTAATCCTGAGGTTGTGAGTAGGGCGGCGGCTGCCCCGAAGATTGGTCAAGGGCTTGGGTCAACTATGTGGTATGAGTGTGCTTGGTGTGCCATTAGATGTTTTCTTGTAAGTATAGGCTTAGAAGGAGCACGAAGACGTAGGCCTGGATTATGGCTACTGCTACTTCTAGGATGGTTAGGAGTAGTAGGATGATTATTGTTAGGATGGATACTGCAGGAAGGGTGGGTATTAATGCAATGGAGGCTGTAGAGATGAGTTGGATGAGTAAGTGTCCTGCTGTAAGGTTGGCTGTAAGGCGGACTCCGAGGGCTAGGGGGCGGATTAGTAGGCTGGTTGTTTCGATCAGGATTAGTGCGGGGATTAGGGGTGTAGGGGTACCTTCGGGTAATAGGTGGGCTAAAGAGGCTGATGGTTGGTTTCGTAGGCCTGTTAGTAGTGTGGCGAGCCATAGTGGGAAGGCTAGGGCTATGTTCATAGATAGTTGGGTGGTTGGGGTGAATGTATATGGAAGGAGGCCTAGAAGGTTGATTGTAAGAAGTATGATTATTAGGGATGTAAATATTATGGCTCATTTGTGGCCATTTTTGTTGAGTGGGACTATTAGTTGTTTTGTGATTAGGTGAAGGAGTCATGTTTGGATAGTAGAAAGGCGGTTGTTGATTCATCGGTTGTTTGGGGACGGGAATAGTAGGGCTGGGAAGAGTAGGGATAGTAGGATTAAGGGGATGCCGAATAGATTGGGGCTGGAAAATTGGTCAAAGAAGCTTAGGTTCATGGTCAGGATCATGGTGTGGGTTTGGTAGTGAGGGAGGTCTTATTTGATGGGGGGTTGGTTGTGGTGAAGGCTAGTAGTTTTGGTTGGATGAGGAGTGCTAGGGTTAATCAGGTTATAATTATGATTGAAAATCATGGTGCGGGGTTAAGCTGTGGCATATCATTAAGGAGGGGGAAGTCCCTCTTTGGCTAGCTTAAAAGGCTAGTGCTGTTGCATAGCTTCTTAATGATTAGGATGATGATAGAAGGGACGATCAGGCCTCGAAATGTGGGAGTGGGGTTGATTCTACTACAATGGGTATGTAGCTGTGATTAGCCCCGCAAATTTCTGAGCATTGTCCGTAAAAAATCCCAGGCCGGGTGGTAATGAATGAAGTTTGGTTTAGTCGGCCTGGGATTGCGTCTGTTTTAACTCCGAGCGTTGGGACTGCTCAGGAGTGGAGTACGTCTCCTGCAGTAATGATTACGCGGATGGGGGATTCTATTGGGATAACTACGCGGTGGTCAACTTCTAGCAGTCGGAAGTGGCCGTTGGGTAAGTCTGGGGTGGGCACTATGTAGGAGTCGAATGATAGGTCTTTGAAGTCTGTGTATTCGTAGCTTCAGTATCATTGGTGGCCGATGGCTTTTAGGGTGAGGTCTGGTTCGTCGATTTTGTCCATTATGTAGAGGATTTGTAGGGATGGGAGGGCGAGGAGTACCAGGACGATAGCAGGTAGGATTGTCCAGATCAGCTCTACTTCTTGGGCGTCTACAGCATTGGACGAGAGTTTTTCTGTTAGTATGTGGGCTAAAAGGTAGAGAACTAGGCTGCAGATAGCTAGGGCAACGATTAGGGCGTGGTCGTGGAATTCAACGAGTTCTTCTATGATGGGTGATGAGGCGTCTTGGAATCCTAGTTGGGAGTGGTTGGCCACATGAGATGTACAGGATTTTTACCTGTGATTTAGTCTTGACAAGGCTATGTAATTGGTTTACTAACGTCTCATAAGAAAGAAGCATGAGCGGTTAACCTCCTGGGAGACCCAGAAAACTTCACCCCAGCAAACCCGCTAGTAACCCCACCACACATCAAGCCAGAATGATACTTCCTATTCGCCTACGCCATCCTACGTTCAATCCCAAATAAACTAGGAGGCGTATTAGCACTGGCCACCTCCGTACTGATCCTATTCCTAATCCCATTCCTGCACAAATCAAAACAACGAGCAATAACATTCCGACCACTCTCCCAGCTCCTATTCTGAGTACTAGTCGCCGACCTCCTCGTCCTAACATGAGTAGGAAGCCAACCCGTCGAACACCCATTCATCATCATCGGCCAACTCGCTTCAATCGCCTACTTCACTATCCTCCTATTTCTCCTCCCCGCCGCAAGCGCCCTAGAAAACAAAATACTCAACTGCTAAATACTCTAATAGTTTATAAAAACATTGGTCTTGTAAACCAAAGATTGAAGACTTACCACTTCTTAGAGTACCCCAAACTCAGAAAAAAAGGACTCAAACCTTTATCTCCAGCTCCCAAAGCTGGCATTTTCAATAAACTATTCTCTGACCCTAACCCCTAAACCGCCCGAATAGCACCCCGCGACAACCCCCGCACAAGCTCCAATACAACAAACAAAGTCAACAACAGCCCCCAACCCGCCACTAAAAACATCCCTGCCCCATGTGAATAAAACATGGAAACTCCACTAAAATCCGACCGAACAACAAACACCCCAACATTATTCACAGTAGAAACCCCGAACTTCCAAGCCCCCATAAACCCCCCAAACACCAACCCCCCAAAAACAATTGCCACAAACGCTACTGCACATCCAATCACCCGTCAATCCCCCCAAGCCCCAGGGAAAGGCTCCGCTGCTAAAGCTACTGAATAAACAAACACCACCAGCATACCCCCCAAATACACCATAAACAGCACTAAAGCCACGAACGAAACCCCAAGGCCCAGCAACCACCCGCACCCCGCCACAGACGCTAACACCAAACCAACAACCCCATAATACGGCGAAGGATTCGACGCCACACCCAAAACACCCACCGCAAAGCAAATCCCTAAAAAAAACATAAAATAAGTCATTATTCCTGCCCGGACACTACCCGAGGCCTGCGGCTCGAAAAGCCGCCATTGTTCTCAACTACAGGAACTAACCGCAAGCCCCCAATAATTCTACCCCATCTATGCCATTATGCTTAACCCCCCCCCCCTCCCCCCCCGAGGCGGGGGTATTTGGTTATGCATATTCGTGCATAAATTTATATACCCCATATACATACATACTATAGTACCAGTAATATACATTATATACGGACTATCTTATAAGCAGGTGCTAAACCCATACATGTACACGGCCATTAAACCCTTAAACACACTCCTACCAAACCACCCGGCATGAATGTTCTAGGACCATACCCCACAACACCCAATACAACTCCACTCAAGCGCATAACAAGACCCCATTTTAATGAATGCTCACAGGACATGCTCCAACAACAACTCTCCACCACATATCTCATGCAGTTCGCATCAGACGGATTTATTAATCGTACTCCTCACGTGAAATCAGCAACCCGTTGCACATAATGTCCGGTATGACTAGCTTCAGGCCCATACGTTCCCCCTAAACCCCTCGCCCTCCTCACATTTTTGCGCCTCTGGTTCCTCAGTCAGGGCCATCCATTGGGTTCACTCACCCCTCCTTGCCCTTCAAAGTGGCATCTGTGAGTACTTTCACCTTCTCAATGCGTAATCGCGGCATGTTCCAGCTTTTTGGCGCCTCTGGTTCCTCTTATTTTTTCCGGGGTTACCTCACAGGTGGCTATTCCCAGTGATCTCGGGGGTCCCACAATCTAAGCCTGGACACACCTGCCTCACGGCCTATCCTATATTTCAAGGGTCCCTCGATGAGACGGTTGGCGTATATGGGGAATCATCCTGACACTGATGCACTTTGACCACATTCAGTTAATGTTACCTCCACCCTCCGGGTTAAATGGGGCTATTGGATGAATGCTCGTTGGACATAGCACAAAACAACAAATCATTAAGCGCAACCCCTGCGCTTCACAAACTAAACCAGTAAACTTTCGCTAACCACCATGTAGCATAAACCTTCATCGCCCAATCCCAGCAAACTACCTCTAAAACTCCATTAATCATCCCTTCCATGACATCATCGGAACGATGTACATATACACACAAACACATACAAAATAACTTAAACTTATTAGAGAAACTCCAGTACTAAAAATAGTAAACACAAGCAATAATTTCATATACTTCACTCTCACTCACCACTCAACTATCAGCTAACCACACCCCCGTCCACATAGCTTAACACAAAGCATGGCACTGAAGTTGCCAAGATGGCATAAAACATGCCTGCGGACAAAAGACTTAGTCCTAACCTTACGGTTGGTTTTTGCTAAATATATACATGCAAGTATCCGCGCCCCAGTGTAAACGCCCTCGACCACCTACCCCCATACAGGCCTTGAGGAGCGGGTATCAGGCACACCCAAGTAGTAGCCCAAGACGCCTCGCTAAGCCACGCCCCCACGGGTATTCAGCAGTAATTAACATTAAGCAATGAGTGCAAACTTGACTTAGTTATAGCAACAGCCTAACTTCAAGGGTTGGTAAATCTTGTGCCAGCCACCGCGGTCATACAAGAAACCCAAATCAACCGTCCTATTGACACGGCGTAAAGAGTGGTAAAATGCCTATCCTAGCTAACTAAGATCAAAATGCAACTGAGCTGTCATAAGCCCAAGATGCACCTAAACACACCATTAAGATGATCTTAGGAACTAACGACTGATTTAAACCCACGAAAGCCAGGGCCCAAACTGGGATTAGACACCCCACTATGCCTGGCCCTAAATCTTGATACTTACTTTACCGAAGTATCCGCCAGAGAACTACGAGCACAAACGCTTAAAACTCTAAGGACTTGGCGGTGCCCCAAACCCACCTAGAGGAGCCTGTTCTACAATCGATAATCCCCGATTAACCCAACCACCCCTTGCCAACACAGCCTACATACCGCCGTCGCCAGCCCACCTCGAATGAGAGCACAACAGTGGACACAATAGCACCCCGCTAATAAGACAGGTCAAGGTATAGCCTATGGAGTGGAAGAAATGGGCTACATTCCCCATTCATAGGGCACACGGAAAGAAGCGTGAAACCACTTCTGGAAGGCGGATTTAGCAGTAAAGTGGGACAATAGAGCCTACTTTAAGCCGGCCCTGGGGCACGTACATACCGCCCGTCACCCTCCTCAAAAGCCACATCCCACATAACTAATACCATAAATACGCTGAAGATGAGGTAAGTCGTAACAAGGTAAGTGTACCGGAAGGTGTACTTAGAATATCAAGACGTAGCTATAACACCAAAGCACTCAGCTTACACCTGAAAGATATCTACTAGACCGGATCGTCTTGAAGCCCCCCCTCTAGCTCAACCACACAAATAGTACACCAAAACTAAAGAATTTACTAAACTAATTAAACTAAAGCATTTTACAGTCTTAGTATAGGCGATAGAAAAGACACTTAGACGCGATAGAGACCCCAGTACCGTAAGGGAAAGATGAAATAGCAGTGAAACAATCAAAGCGACAGACAGCAAAGATCAACCCTTGTACCTTTTGCATCATGGTTTAGCGAGAACAACCAAGCAAAGTGAACTAAAGTTTGCCCCCCCGAAACCCAAGCGAGCTACTTTCAAGCAGTTAAAGAGAGCGAACCCGTCTCTGTTGCAAAAGAGTGGGATGACTTGTCAGTAGAGGTGAAAAGCCAACCGAGCTGGGTGATAGCTGGTTACCTGTGAAACGAATCTAAGTTCCCCCTTAATCCTCCCTACCGGACATCCTGAACCATAATGAGATGATTAAGAGCTATTTAATGGAGGGACAGCTCCATTAAAAAAGGACACAACCTCGACTAGCGGATAATTCTTACTACTGATCCTACCGTGGGCCCTAAAGCAGCCATCAAAAAAGAGTGCGTCAAAGCTCCACCACCTAAAAATACCAAAATAAGATGATTCCCTTATCACAAACAGGTCAACCTATGAATATAGGAGAATTAATGCTAAAATAAGTAACTCAGGGCCACACCCCTCTAACGGCGCAAGCTTACATAGAAACATTATTAACAGACCTAGACAGATACAAAAACCCCTACAAGACCACGTATTAACTAACCCTGTTAACCCGACTCAGGAGCGCCTATAAGAGCGATTAAAATCTGTGAAAGGAACTCGGCAAATTAATAAGGCCCGACTGTTTACCAAAAACATAGCCTTCAGCAAATTAAACAAGTATTGAAGGTGATGCCTGCCCGGTGACTTAGGTTTAACGGCCGCGGTATCCTAACCGTGCAAAGGTAGCGCAATCAATTGTCCCATAAATCGAGACTTGTATGAATGGCTAAACGAGGTCTTAACTGTCTCTCACAGATAATCAGTGAAATTGATCTCCCCGTGCAAAAGCGGGGATGTGAACATAAGACGAGAAGACCCTGTGGAACTTAAAAATCAACGACCACCGCGAATCCTCAATCAACCCCACTGGGGCCACTACCATCGCAGAGCCTGGTCGATATTTTTCGGTTGGGGCGACCTTGGAGGAGAACAAATCCTCCAAAAACAAGACCATACCTCTTTACCTAGAGCTACCCCTCAAAGTGCTAACAGTGACCAGACCCAATATAATTGATTAATGGACCAAGCTACCCCAGGGATAACAGCGCAATCCCCCTCAAGAGCCCATATCGACAGGGGGGTTTACGACCTCGATGTTGGATCAGGACATCCTAATGGTGCAGCCGCTATTAAGGGTTCGTTTGTTCAACGATTAACAGTCCTACGTGATCTGAGTTCAGACCGGAGCAATCCAGGTCGGTTTCTATCTATGACACACTCTCCCCAGTACGAAAGGACCGGGAAAGTGGGGCCAATACCACAAGCACGCCCCCCCCCCGCTCTAAGCAGTGAAACCAACTAAACCGTGAAGAGGGCCTTCCCCCACCACTTTCAATCCTAGAAAAGGACCAGCTAGAGTGGCAGAGCCCGGCAAGTGCAGAAGGCTTAAGCCCTTTCCCCAGAGGTTCAAATCCTCTCCCTAGCTTCACCCATGATTCAAATAACAACACTAAGCTGCCTCGTTATATCCCTCCTATACATCATCCCAATCCTGATTGCCGTAGCCTTCCTAACCCTAGTAGAACGGAAAATCCTAAGCTACATACAATCCCGCAAAGGCCCTAACGTTGTCGGGCCTTTTGGCCTACTTCAACCATTTGCGGACGGACTGAAACTATTTACCAAAGAGCCCATCCGACCCTCTACCTCTTCCCCACTTCTATTCATTCTGATACCAATACTAGCCCTTGTCCTAGCCCTCACCACTTGAGCACCACTACCACTCCCATTTCCCCTAGCAGATCTAAACCTCGGAGTTCTCTTCCTAATAGCCATGTCAAGCCTAGCCATCTACTCAGTCCTATGATCAGGCTGAGCCTCGAACTCAAAATATGCACTAATCGGAGCCCTACGGGCAGTAGCACAGACCATTTCATACGAAGTGACACTGGCCATAATCCTGCTATCAATAATCATACTAAGCGGAAGCTACACACTCAGCTCCTTTGCCGTCGCACAGGAGCCTCTATACTTCATTTTCTCCTCATGACCCCTAGCAATAGGTCATGATACGTATCCACCCTAGCAGAGACAAACCGAGCTCCTTTTGACCTCACAGAGGGCGAATCTGAGCTAGTCTCAGGGTTTAACGTTGAATACGCCGCAGGACCCTTCGCCTTATTCTTCCTAGCTGAATATGCGAACATTATGCTAATAAATACACTTACAGCCATCATATTCCTAAACCCAAGCGCCCTAGGGCCACCCACAGAACTATTCCCCGTCATCCTAGCCACAAAAGTCCTCCTACTATCTTCTGGTTTCTTATGGGTCCGAGCTTCATACCCACGATTCCGATATGACCAACTAATGCACCTACTATGAAAAAACTTCCTACCCCTCACACTAGCTCTGTGCCTCTGACACATCAGCATACCTATCTGCTATGCAGGCCTACCTCCTTACATAAGGAAATGTGCCTGAACTACAAAGGGTCACTATGATAAAGTGAACATAGAGGTATAACAGCCCTCTCATTTCCTGTTGACCTTAGAAAAGTAGGAATTGAACCCACACAAGAGAAATCAAAATTCTCCATACTTCCCTTATATTATTTTCTAGTAGAGTCAGCTAATCAAGCTATCGGGCCCATACCCCGAAAATGATGGTTTAACCCCCTCCTCTACTAATGAACCCTTACGCGACCCCAATCATAACCTTCAGCCTCATCTTGGGCACCACAATCACAATTTCCAGCAACCACTGAGTTCTGGCCTGGACAGGACTGGAGATCAACACACTAGCCATCATTCCCCTAATTGCCAAATCCCACCACCCACGAGCAGTAGAAGCCGCAACGAAATACTTCCTAACCCAAGCAGCTGCTTCCGCCCTGGTCCTATTCTCTAGCATAACCAATGCCTGAGTCACTGGCCAATGAGACATCACACAAATAAACCACCCAACCTCCTGTCTACTACTGACAGCAGCAATCGCTATTAAACTGGGCCTAGTGCCATTTCACTTCTGATTCCCAGAAGTACTACAAGGATCGCCACTAATAACAGCCCTGCTACTCTCGACCCTCATAAAATTCCCCCCACTAACCCTGCTCCTACTAACATCCAAATCCCTCGACCCAGCTCTACTCACCGCCATGGCCCTAGCCTCAACAGCACTAGGAGGCTGAATAGGACTGAACCAAACACAAACACGCAAAATCCTAGCCTTCTCGTCCATCTCCCACTTAGGCTGAATCGCCATCATCCTAGTTTACAGCCCCAAATTGGCCTTACTTACCTTCTACCTATACACAATCATAACATCAGCCGTATTCCTAGCCCTTAACAAAATCAAAGCCCTTAACCTATCCATGATCACAACCTCATGAACAAAAACCCCAGTGCTAAACGCCACCCTAATACTAGTACTTTTATCCCTAGCAGGCCTCCCCCCATTAACAGGCTTTATACCAAAGTGACTTATCATCCAAGAACTAACTAAACAGGAAATAACACCAGCAGCCATGGCAATTGCCATGCTATCACTGCTCAGCCTCTTCTTCTACCTACGCCTCGCATACCACTCAACAATTACCCTTCCCCCCAACTCCTCTAACCACATAAAACAATGATACACTAGCAAAGCCCCAAGCACACCTACTGCGGTCCTTGCCTCACTATCAATCCTCTTACTTCCCCTGTCCCCAATAATACATGCCATTGTCTAGAAACTTAGGATAACACCCCAAACCGAAGGCCTTCAAAGCCTTAAATAAGAGTTAAACCCTCTTAGTTTCTGCACATTAAGACTTACAGAATATTAACCTGTATCTTCTGAATGCAAGTCAGACGCTTTAATTAAGCTAAAGCCTCCCTAGACAGATGGGCTTCGATCCCACAAAACTCTAGTTAACAGCTAAATGCCTAAACCAATTGGCTTCTGCCTACAAAGACCCTGACGCACCCTAGTGCGCATCGATGAGCTTGCAACTCAACATGAATTTCACTACAGAGCCGATAAGAAGAGGAATTAAACCTCTGTAAAAAGGACTACAGCCTAACGCTTCAACACTCAGCCATCTTACCCGTCACCTTCATCAACCGATGACTATTTTCCACTAACCATAAGGATATTGGCACCCTGTACCTCATCTTCGGGGCATGAGCAGGAATAGTCGGCACCGCACTCAGCCTATTAATCCGCGCAGAACTAGGACAACCAGGAACTCTCCTAGGCGACGACCAAATTTACAATGTAATCGTTACCGCTCACGCCTTTGTAATAAGCTTCTTTATAGTCATACCCATCATGATCGGAGGATTCGGCAACTGATTAGTCCCCCTCATAATCGGTGCCCCCGACATAGCATTCCCGCGAATAAACAACATAAGCTTTTGACTCCTCCCCCCATCATTCCTCCTCCTACTAGCCTCATCCACTGTAGAAGCTGGCGCCGGCACAGGCTGAACTGTCTACCCTCCCCTAGCAGGTAACCTTGCCCACGCCGGAGCTTCAGTAGACCTGGCTATCTTCTCACTCCACTTAGCCGGTATCTCCTCCATCCTTGGGGCCATCAACTTTATCACCACAGCCATCAACATAAAACCCCCCGCACTCTCACAATACCAAACCCCACTATTTGTCTGATCCGTACTAATTACCGCCATCCTACTCCTTCTATCACTCCCCGACTCGCCGCCGGTATTACAATATTACTAACTGATCGAAACCTAAACACCACATTCTTCGACCCCGCTGGAGGAGGAGACCCAATCCTGTACCAACACCTATTCTGATTCTTCGGACACCCAGAAGTCTATATTCTGATCCTACCGGGGTTCGGAATCATCTCACACGTAGTCACGTACTACTCAGGCAAAAAGGAGCCCTTCGGCTACATGGGAATAGTCTGAGCCATACTATCCATCGGCTTCCTAGGATTCATCGTCTGAGCTCACCACATGTTTACAGTAGGAATAGACGTTGATACCCGAGCCTACTTTACATCAGCCACTATAATCATTGCCATCCCTACCGGAATCAAAGTATTTAGCTGACTAGCCACCCTGCACGGAGGAACAATCAAATGAGACCCCCCCCAATACTATGAGCTCTAGGATTTATCTTCCTATTTACCATCGGAGGATTAACAGGAATCGTTCTTGCAAACTCTTCCCTAGACATCGCCCTGCACGACACGTACTACGTAGTTGCCCACTTCCACTACGTCCTATCCATAGGCGCCGTCTTTGCCATTCTAGCAGGATTTACTCACTGATTCCCACTACTCACTGGGTTTACCCTACACCAAACATGAGCAAAAGCCCACTTCGGGGTAATATTTACAGGAGTAAACCTAACGTTCTTCCCCCAGCACTTCCTAGGCCTAGCAGGAATACCCCGACGATACTCGGACTATCCCGACGCCTACACACTATGAAACACCATTTCCTCCATCGGCTCCCTAATCTCAATAGTAGCCGTAATCATACTAATATTCATCATCTGAGAAGCCTTTCCGGCCAAACGAAAAGTCCTACAACCAGAACTAACTACCACAAACGTTGAATGAATCCACGGCTGCCCTCCCCCATACCATACTTTCGAGGAACCGGCCTTCGTCCAAGTACAAGAAAGGAAGGAATCGAACCCTCACATGCTGGTTTCAAGCCAACTGCATTAACCGCTCATGCTTCTTTCTTATGAGATGTTAGTAAACCAATTACATAGCCTTGTCAAGACTAAATCACAGGTAAAAATCCTGTACATCTCATGTGGCCAACCACTCCCAACTAGGATTCCAAGACGCCTCATCACCCATCATAGAAGAACTCGTTGAATTCCACGACCACGCCCTAATCGTTGCCCTAGCTATCTGCAGCCTAGTTCTCTACCTTTTAGCCCACATACTAACAGAAAAACTCTCGTCCAATGCTGTAGACGCCCAAGAAGTAGAGCTGATCTGGACAATCCTACCTGCTATCGTCCTGGTACTCCTCGCCCTCCCATCCCTACAAATCCTCTACATAATGGACGAAATCGACGAACCAGACCTCACCCTAAAAGCCATCGGCCACCAATGATACTGAAGCTACGAATACACAGACTTCAAAGACCTATCATTCGACTCCTACATAGTGCCCACCCCAGACTTACCCAACGGCCACTTCCGACTGCTAGAAGTTGACCACCGCGTAGTTATCCCAATAGAATCCCCCATCCGCGTAATCATTACTGCAGGAGACGTACTCCACTCCTGAGCAGTCCCAACGCTCGGAGTTAAAACAGACGCAATCCCAGGCCGACTAAACCAAACTTCATTCATTACCACCCGGCCTGGGATTTTTTACGGACAATGCTCAGAAATTTGCGGGGCTAATCACAGCTACATACCCATTGTAGTAGAATCAACCCCACTCCCACATTTCGAGGCCTGATCGTCCCTTCTATCATCATCCTAATCATTAAGAAGCTATGCAACAGCACTAGCCTTTTAAGCTAGCCAAAGAGGGACTTCCCCCTCCTTAATGATATGCCACAGCTTAACCCCGCACCATGATTTTCAATCATAATTATAACCTGATTAACCCTAGCACTCCTCATCCAACCAAAACTACTAGCCTTCACCACAACCAACCCCCCATCAAATAAGACCTCCCTCACTACCAAACCCACACCATGATCCTGACCATGAACCTAAGCTTCTTTGACCAATTTTCCAGCCCCAATCTATTTGGCATCCCCTTAATCCTACTATCCCTACTCTTCCCAGCCCTACTATTCCCGTCCCCAAACAACCGATGAATCAACAACCGCCTTTCTACTATCCAAACATGACTCCTTCACCTAATCACAAAACAACTAATAGTCCCACTCAACAAAAATGGCCACAAATGAGCCATAATATTTACATCCCTAATAATCATACTTCTTACAATCAACCTTCTAGGCCTCCTTCCATATACATTCACCCCAACCACCCAACTATCTATGAACATAGCCCTAGCCTTCCCACTAAGGCTCGCCACACTACTAACAGGCATGTTTAACCATGTACGTGCCCCAGGGCCGGCTTAAAGTAGGCTCTATTGTCCCACTTTACTGCTAAATCCGCCTTCCAGAAGTGGTTTCACGCTTCTTTCCGTGTGCCCTATGAATAGGGAATGTAGCCCATTTCTTCCACTCCATAGGCTATACCTTGACCTGTCTTATTAGCGGGGTGCTATTGTGTCCACTGTTGTGCTCTCATTCGAGGTGGGCTGGCGACGGCGGTATGTAGGCTGTGTTGGCAAGGGGTGGTTGGGTTAATCGGGGATTATCGATTGTAGAACAGGCTCCTCTAGGTGGGTTTGGGGCACCGCCAAGTCCTTAGAGTTTTAAGCGTTTGTGCTCGTAGTTCTCTGGCGGATACTTCGGTAAAGTAAGTATCAAGATTTAGGGCCAGGCATAGTGGGGTATCTAATCCCAGTTTGGGCCCTGGCTTTCGTGGGTTTAAATCAGTCGTTAGTTCCTAAGATCATCTTAATGGTGTGTTTAGGTGCATCTTGGGCTTATGACAGCTTAGTTGCATTTTGATCTTAGTTAGCTAGGATAGGCATTTTACCACTCTTTACGCCGTGTCAATAGGACAGTTGATTTGGGTTTCTTGTATGACCGCGGTGGCTGGCACAAGATTTACCAACCCTTGAAGTTAGGCTGTTGCTATAACTAAGTCAAGTTTGCACTCATTGCTTAATGTTAATTACTGCTGAATACCCGTGGGGGCGTGGCTTAGTGAGGCGTCTTGGGCTACTACTTGGGTGTGCCTGATACCCGCTCCTCAAGGCCTGTATGGGGGTAGGTGGTCGAGGGCGTTTACACTGGGGCGCGGATACTTGCATGTATATATTTAGCAAAAACCAACCGTAAGGTTAGGACTAAGTCTTTTGTCCGCAGGCATGTTTTATGCCATCTTGGCAACTTCAGTGCCATGCTTTGTGTTAAGCTATGTGGACGGGGGTGTGGTTAGCTGATAGTTGAGTGGTGAGTGAGAGTGAAGTATATGAAATTATTGCTTGTGTTTACTATTTTTAGTACTGGAGTTTCTCTAAGTCCTAGGACTAGGAGGAAATGGTGTTTCATAGTGTGTAGGCGTCGGGATAGTCCGAGTATCGTCGGGGTATTCCTGCTAGGCCTAGGAAGTGCTGGGGGAAGAACGTTAGGTTTACTCCTGTAAATATTACCCCGAAGTGGGCTTTTGCTCATGTTTGGTGTAGGGTAAACCCAGTGAGTAGTGGGAATCAGTGAGTAAATCCTGCTAGAATGGCAAAGACGGCGCCTATGGATAGGACATAGTGGAAGTGGGCAACTACGTAGTACGTGTCGTGCAGGGCGATGTCTAGGGAAGAGTTTGCAAGAACGATTCCTGTTAATCCTCCGATGGTAAATAGGAAGATAAATCCTAGAGCTCATAGTATTGGGGGGGGTCTCATTTGATTGTTCCTCCGTGCAGGGTGGCTAGTCAGCTAAATACTTTGATTCCGGTAGGGATGGCAATGATTATAGTGGCTGATGTAAAGTAGGCTCGGGTATCAACGTCTATTCCTACTGTAAACATGTGGTGAGCTCAGACGATGAATCCTAGGAAGCCGATGGATAGTATGGCTCAGACTATTCCCATGTAGCCGAAGGGCTCCTTTTTGCCTGAGTAGTACGTGACTACGTGTGAGATGATTCCGAACCCCGGTAGGATCAGAATATAGACTTCTGGGTGTCCGAAGAATCAGAATAGGTGTTGGTACAGGATTGGGTCTCCTCCTCCAGCGGGGTCGAAGAATGTGGTGTTTAGGTTTCGATCAGTTAGTAATATTGTAATACCGGCGGCGAGTACGGGGAGTGATAGAAGGAGTAGGATGGCGGTAATTAGTACGGATCAGACAAATAGTGGGGTTTGGTATTGTGAGAGTGCGGGGGGTTTTATGTTGATGGCTGTGGTGATAAAGTTGATGGCCCCAAGGATGGAGGAGATACCGGCTAAGTGGAGTGAGAAGATAGCCAGGTCTACTGAAGCTCCGGCGTGGGCAAGGTCACCTGCTAGGGGAGGGTAGACAGTTCAGCCTGTGCCGGCGCCAGCTTCTACAGTGGATGAGGCTAGTAGGAGGAGGAATGATGGGGGGAGGAGTCAAAAGCTTATGTTGTTTATTCGCGGGAATGCTATGTCGGGGGCACCGATTATGAGGGGGACTAATCAGTTGCCGAATCCTCCGATCATGATGGGTATGACTATAAAGAAGCTTATTACAAAGGCGTGAGCGGTAACGATTACATTGTAAATTTGGTCGTCGCCTAGGAGAGTTCCTGGTTGTCCTAGTTCTGCGCGGATTAATAGGCTGAGTGCGGTGCCGACTATTCCTGCTCATGCCCCGAAGATGAGGTACAGGGTGCCAATATCCTTATGGTTAGTGGAAAATAGTCATCGGTTGATGAAGGTGACGGGTAAGATGGCTGAGTGTTGAAGCGTTAGGCTGTAGTCCTTTTTACAGAGGTTTAATTCCTCTTCTTATCGGCTCTGTAGTGAAATTCATGTTGAGTTGCAAGCTCATCGATGCGCACTAGGGTGCGTCAGGGTCTTTGTAGGCAGAAGCCAATTGGTTTAGGCATTTAGCTGTTAACTAGAGTTTTGTGGGATCGAAGCCCATCTGTCTAGGGAGGCTTTAGCTTAATTAAAGCGTCTGACTTGCATTCAGAAGATACAGGTTAATATTCTGTAAGTCTTAATGTGCAGAAACTAAGAGGGTTTAACTCTTATTTAAGGCTTTGAAGGCCTTCGGTTTGGGGTGTTATCCTAAGTTTCTAGACAATGGCATGTATTATTGGGGACAGGGGAAGTAAGAGGATTGATAGTGAGGCAAGGACCGCAGTAGGTGTGCTTGGGGCTTTGCTAGTGTATCATTGTTTTATGTGGTTAGAGGAGTTGGGGGGAAGGGTAATTGTTGAGTGGTATGCGAGGCGTAGGTAGAAGAAGAGGCTGAGCAGTGATAGCATGGCAATTGCCATGGCTGCTGGTGTTATTTCCTGTTTAGTTAGTTCTTGGATGATAAGTCACTTTGGTATAAAGCCTGTTAATGGGGGGAGGCCTGCTAGGGATAAAAGTACTAGTATTAGGGTGGCGTTTAGCACTGGGGTTTTTGTTCATGAGGTTGTGATCATGGATAGGTTAAGGGCTTTGATTTTGTTAAGGGCTAGGAATACGGCTGATGTTATGATTGTGTATAGGTAGAAGGTAAGTAAGGCCAATTTGGGGCTGTAAACTAGGATGATGGCGATTCAGCCTAAGTGGGAGATGGACGAGAAGGCTAGGATTTTGCGTGTTTGTGTTTGGTTCAGTCCTATTCAGCCTCCTAGTGCTGTTGAGGCTAGGGCCATGGCGGTGAGTAGAGCTGGGTCGAGGGATTTGGATGTTAGTAGGAGCAGGGTTAGTGGGGGGAATTTTATGAGGGTCGAGAGTAGCAGGGCTGTTATTAGTGGCGATCCTTGTAGTACTTCTGGGAATCAGAAGTGAAATGGCACTAGGCCCAGTTTAATAGCGATTGCTGCTGTCAGTAGTAGACAGGAGGTTGGGTGGTTTATTTGTGTGATGTCTCATTGGCCGGTGACTCAGGCATTGGTTATGCTAGAGAATAGGACCAGGGCGGAAGCAGCTGCTTGGGTTAGGAAGTATTTCGTTGCGGCTTCTACTGCTCGTGGGTGGTGGGATTTGGCAATTAGGGGAATGATGGCTAGTGTGTTGATCTCCAGTCCTGTCCAGGCCAGAACTCAGTGGTTGCTGGAAATTGTGATTGTGGTGCCCAAGATGAGGCTGAAGGTTATGATTGGGGTCGCGTAAGGGTTCATTAGTAGAGGAGGGGGTTAAACCATCATTTTCGGGGTATGGGCCCGATAGCTTGATTAGCTGACTCTACTAGAAAATAATATAAGGGAAGTATGGAGAATTTTGATTTCTCTTGTGTGGGTTCAATTCCTACTTTTCTAAGGTCAACAGGAAATGAGAGGGCTGTTATACCTCTATGTTCACTTTATCATAGTGACCCTTTGTAGTTCAGGCACATTTCCTTATGTAAGGAGGTAGGCCTGCATAGCAGATAGGTATGCTGATGTGTCAGAGGCACAGAGCTAGTGTGAGGGGTAGGAAGTTTTTTCATAGTAGGTGCATTAGTTGGTCATATCGGAATCGTGGGTATGAAGCTCGGACCCATAAGAAACCAGAAGATAGTAGGAGGACTTTTGTGGCTAGGATGACGGGGAATAGTTCTGTGGGTGGCCCTAGGGCGCTTGGGTTTAGGAATATGATGGCTGTAAGTGTATTTATTAGCATAATGTTCGCATATTCAGCTAGGAAGAATAAGGCGAAGGGTCCTGCGGCGTATTCAACGTTAAACCCTGAGACTAGCTCAGATTCACCCTCTGTGAGGTCAAAAGGAGCTCGGTTTGTCTCTGCTAGGGTGGATACGTATCATATTATTGCTAGGGGTCATGAGGAGAAAATGAAGTATAGAGGCTCCTGTGCGACGGCAAAGGAGCTGAGTGTGTAGCTTCCGCTTAGTATGATTATTGATAGCAGGATTATGGCCAGTGTCACTTCGTATGAAATGGTCTGTGCTACTGCCCGTAGGGCTCCGATTAGTGCGTATTTTGAGTTCGAGGCTCAGCCTGATCATAGGACTGAGTAGACGGCTAGGCTTGACATGGCTATTAGGAAGAGAACTCCGAGGTTTAGATCTGCTAGGGGAAATGGGAGTGGTAGTGGTGCTCAAGTGGTGAGGGCTAGGACAAGGGCTAGTATTGGTATCAGAATGAATAGAAGTGGGGAAGAGGTAGAGGGTCGGATGGGCTCTTTGGTAAATAGTTTCAGTCCGTCCGCAAATGGTTGAAGTAGGCCAAAAGGCCCGACAACGTTAGGGCCTTTGCGGGATTGTATGTAGCTTAGGATTTTCCGTTCTACTAGGGTTAGGAAGGCTACGGCAATCAGGATTGGGATGATGTATAGGAGGGATATAACGAGGCAGCTTAGTGTTGTTATTTGAATCATGGGTGAAGCTAGGGAGAGGATTTGAACCTCTGGGGAAAGGGCTTAAGCCTTCTGCACTTGCCGGGCTCTGCCACTCTAGCTGGTCCTTTTCTAGGATTGAAAGTGGTGGGGGAAGGCCCTCTTCACGGTTTAGTTGGTTTCACTGCTTAGAGCGGGGGGGGGGCGTGCTTGTGGTATTGGCCCCACTTTCCCGGTCCTTTCGTACTGGGGAGAGTGTGTCATAGATAGAAACCGACCTGGATTGCTCCGGTCTGAACTCAGATCACGTAGGACTGTTAATCGTTGAACAAACGAACCCTTAATAGCGGCTGCACCATTAGGATGTCCTGATCCAACATCGAGGTCGTAAACCCCCCTGTCGATATGGGCTCTTGAGGGGGATTGCGCTGTTATCCCTGGGGTAGCTTGGTCCATTAATCAATTATATTGGGTCTGGTCACTGTTAGCACTTTGAGGGGTAGCTCTAGGTAAAGAGGTATGGTCTTGTTTTTGGAGGATTTGTTCTCCTCCAAGGTCGCCCCAACCGAAAAATATCGACCAGGCTCTGCGATGGTAGTGGCCCCAGTGGGGTTGATTGAGGATTCGCGGTGGTCGTTGATTTTTAAGTTCCACAGGGTCTTCTCGTCTTATGTTCACATCCCCGCTTTTGCACGGGGAGATCAATTTCACTGATTATCTGTGAGAGACAGTTAAGACCTCGTTTAGCCATTCATACAAGTCTCGATTTATGGGACAATTGATTGCGCTACCTTTGCACGGTTAGGATACCGCGGCCGTTAAACCTAAGTCACCGGGCAGGCATCACCTTCAATACTTGTTTAATTTGCTGAAGGCTATGTTTTTGGTAAACAGTCGGGCCTTATTAATTTGCCGAGTTCCTTTCACAGATTTTAATCGCTCTTATAGGCGCTCCTGAGTCGGGTTAACAGGGTTAGTTAATACGTGGTCTTGTAGGGGTTTTTGTATCTGTCTAGGTCTGTTAATAATGTTTCTATGTAAGCTTGCGCCGTTAGAGGGGTGTGGCCCTGAGTTACTTATTTTAGCATTAATTCTCCTATATTCATAGGTTGACCTGTTTGTGATAAGGGAATCATCTTATTTTGGTATTTTTAGGTGGTGGAGCTTTGACGCACTCTTTTTTGATGGCTGCTTTAGGGCCCACGGTAGGATCAGTAGTAAGAATTATCCGCTAGTCGAGGTTGTGTCCTTTTTTAATGGAGCTGTCCCTCCATTAAATAGCTCTTAATCATCTCATTAGGGTTCAGGATGTCCGGTAGGGAGGATTAAGGGGGAACTTAGATTCGTTTCACAGGTAACCAGCTATCACCCAGCTCGGTTGGCTTTTCACCTCTACTGACAAGTCATCCCACTCTTTTGCAACAGAGACGGGTTCGCTCTCTTTAACTGCTTGAAAGTAGCTCGCTTGGGTTTCGGGGGGGCAAACTTTAGTTCACTTTGCTTGGTTGTTCTCGCTAAACCATGATGCAAAAGGTACAAGGGTTGATCTTTGCTGTCTGTCGCTTTGATTGTTTCACTGCTATTTCATCTTTCCCTTACGGTACTGGGGTCTCTATCGCGTCTAAGTGTCTTTTCTATCGCCTATACTAAGACTGTAAAATGCTTTAGTTTAATTAGTTTAGTAAATTCTTTAGTTTTGGTGTACTATTTGTGTGGTTGAGCTAGAGGGGGGGCTTCAAGACGATCCGGTCTAGTAGATATCTTTCAGGTGTAAGCTGAGTGCTTTGGTGTTATAGCTACGTCTTGATATTCTAAGTACACCTTCCGGTACACTTACCTTGTTACGACTTACCTCATCTTCAGCGTATTTATGGTATTAGTTATGTGGGATGTGGCTTTTGAGGAGGGTGACGGGCGGTATGTACGTGCCCCAGGGCCGGCTTAAAGTAGGCTCTATTGTCCCACTTTACTGCTAAATCCGCCTTCCAGAAGTGGTTTCACGCTTCTTTCCGTGTGCCCTATGAATGGGGAATGTAGCCCATTTCTTCCACTCCATAGGCTATACCTTGACCTGTCTTATTAGCGGGGTGCTATTGTGTCCACTGTTGTGCTCTCATTCGAGGTGGGCTGGCGACGGCGGTATGTAGGCTGTGTTGGCAAGGGGTGGTTGGGTTAATCGGGGATTATCGATTGTAGAACAGGCTCCTCTAGGTGGGTTTGGGGCACCGCCAAGTCCTTAGAGTTTTAAGCGTTTGTGCTCGTAGTTCTCTGGCGGATACTTCGGTAAAGTAAGTATCAAGATTTAGGGCCAGGCATAGTGGGGTATCTAATCCCAGTTTGGGCCCTGGCTTTCGTGGGTTTAAATCAGTCGTTAGTTCCTAAGATCATCTTAATGGTGTGTTTAGGTGCATCTTGGGCTTATGACAGCTCAGTTGCATTTTGATCTTAGTTAGCTAGGATAGGCATTTTACCACTCTTTACGCCGTGTCAATAGGACGGTTGATTTGGGTTTCTTGTATGACCGCGGTGGCTGGCACAAGATTTACCAACCCTTGAAGTTAGGCTGTTGCTATAACTAAGTCAAGTTTGCACTCATTGCTTAATGTTAATTACTGCTGAATACCCGTGGGGGCGTGGCTTAGCGAGGCGTCTTGGGCTACTACTTGGGTGTGCCTGATACCCGCTCCTCAAGGCCTGTATGGGGGTAGGTGGTCGAGGGCGTTTACACTGGGGCGCGGATACTTGCATGTATATATTTAGCAAAAACCAACCGTAAGGTTAGGACTAAGTCTTTTGTCCGCAGGCATGTTTTATGCCATCTTGGCAACTTCAGTGCCATGCTTTGTGTTAAGCTATGTGGACGGGGGTATGGTTAGCTGATAGTTGAGTGGTGAGTGAGAGTGAAGTATATGAAATTATTGCTTGTGTTTACTATTTTTAGTACTGGAGTTTCTCTAATAAGTTTAAGTTATTTTGTATGTGTTTGTGTGTATATATACATCGTTCCGATGATGTCATGGAAGGGATGATTAATGGAGTTTTAGAGGTAGTTTGCTGGGATTGGGCGATGAAGGTTTATGCTACATGGTGGTTAGCGAAAGTTTACTGGTTTAGTTTGTGAAGCGCAGGGGTTGCGCTTAATGATTTGTTGTTTTGTGCTATGTCCAACGAGCATTCATCCAATAGCCCCATTTAACCCGGAGGGTGGAGGTAACATTAACTGAATGTGGTCAAAGTGCATCAGTGTCAGGATGATTCCCCATATACGCCAACCGTCTCATCGAGGGACCCTTGAAATATAGGATAGGCCGTGAGGCAGGTGTGTCCAGGCTTAGATTGTGGGACCCCCGAGATCACTGGGAATAGCCACCTGTGAGGTAACCCCGGAAAAAATAAGAGGAACCAGAGGCGCCAAAAAGCTGGAACATGCCGCGATTACGCATTGAGAAGGTGAAAGTACTCACAGATGCCACTTTGAAGGGCAAGGAGGGGTGAGTGAACCCAATGGATGGCCCTGACCGAGGAACCAGAGGCGCAAAAATGTGAGGAGGGCGAGGGGTTTAGGGGGAACGTATGGGCCTGAAGCTAGTCATACCGGACATTATGTGCAACGGGTTGCTGATTTCACGTGAGGAGTACGATTAATAAATCCGTCTGATACGAACTGCATGAGATATGTGGTGGAGAGTTGTTGTTGGAGCATGTCCTGTGAGCATTCATTAAAATGGGGTCTTGTTATGCGCTTGAGTGGAGTTGTATTGGGTGTTGTGGGGTATGGTCCTAGAACATTCATGCCGGGTGGTTTGGTAGGAGTGTGTTTAAGGGTTTAATGGCCGTGTACATGTATGGGTTTAGCACCTGCTTATAAGATAGTCCGTATATAATGTATATTACTGGTACTATAGTATGTATGTATATGGGGTATATAAATTTATGCACGAATATGCATAACCAAATACCCCCGCCTCGGGGGGGGAGGGGGGGGGGGTTAAGCATAATGGCATAGATGGGGTAGAATTATTGGGGGCTTGCGGTTAGTTCCTGTAGTTGAGAACAATGGCGGCTTTTCGAGCCGCAGGCCTCGGGTAGTGTCCGGGCAGGAATAATGACTTATTTTATGTTTTTTTTAGGGATTTGCTTTGCGGTGGGTGTTTTGGGTGTGGCGTCGAATCCTTCGCCGTATTATGGGGTTGTTGGTTTGGTGTTAGCGTCTGTGGCGGGGTGCGGGTGGTTGCTGGGCCTTGGGGTTTCGTTCGTGGCTTTAGTGCTGTTTATGGTGTATTTGGGGGGTATGCTGGTGGTGTTTGTTTATTCAGTAGCTTTAGCAGCGGAGCCTTTCCCTGGGGCTTGGGGGGATTGACGGGTGATTGGATGTGCAGTAGCGTTTGTGGCAATTGTTTTTGGGGGGTTGGTGTTTGGGGGGTTTATGGGGGCTTGGAAGTTCGGGGTTTCTACTGTGAATAATGTTGGGGTGTTTGTTGTTCGGTCGGATTTTAGTGGAGTTTCCATGTTTTATTCACATGGGGCAGGGATGTTTTTAGTGGCGGGTTGGGGGCTGTTGTTGACTTAGTTTGTTGTATTGGAGCTTGTGCGGGGGTTGTCGCGGGGTGCTATTCGGGCGGTTTAGGGGTTAGGGTCAGAGAATAGTTTATTGAAAATGCCAGCTTTGGGAGCTGGAGATAAAGGTTTGAGTCCTTTTTTTCTGAGTTTGGGGTACTCTAAGAAGTGGTAAGTCTTCAATCTTTGGTTTACAAGACCAATGTTTTTATAAACTATTAGAGTATTTAGCAGTTGAGTATTTTGTTTTCTAGGGCGCTTGCGGCGGGGAGGAGAAATAGGAGGATAGTGAAGTAGGCGATTGAAGCGAGTTGGCCGATGATGATGAATGGGTGTTCGACGGGTTGGCTTCCTACTCATGTTAGGACGAGGAGGTCGGCGACTATGAGCAGTGCTAGACCTGATAGTATTCCTGTCCATGGGGTGGATAGGGTTGGGTGGGTTAGTTGTAGGGTTGGCAGGTGCAGGGTGCCAATTTTCACGTATAGGTGTATGATTGTGATTAGCAGGGGTAGAGAGCTTACTAGCGTGTAGAATAGCAGGTAGATGCCAGCGCTTAGGCGTTCTGGTTGGTTCCCCCATCGGGTGATTAAGATTAGGGTGGGAATGAGGGTTGCTTCAAATGAGATGTAAAATAGTGCTAGTTCTGTGGTGGAAAAGGCTAGTAGGATGAATGGCTGGACTGCGACTAAGGTTGAGATAAAGATTCGTTTGCGTTGTAGGGGTTCTTGTTGCAGGTGGTTTTGGCTTGCTATGATTATGAGTGGGAGTAGTCAGCAGGATAGTACTAGGAGGGGGGATGAGATTTGGTCAATTCCTGTTCAGTTGGATAAAAATTTGTAGGGGTAGTAGGTTGGGATTAATCACTGTAGGCTTAGGGCAGCGATTAGGAGGCTGTATAAGGTGGTGTTAGTCCATAGAAATTTTGGTGGAGACAGCAGGGCTGTTGGAAGAAGTATGATTGTGGGTAGGATGATTTTTAGCATTGCAGGAGGTTTAGGTTGTGTAGATGGTCGGAGCCATGTGTGCGGGTGGAGGCTACTAGGATGGCCAGGCCTGTGCCCGCCTCACACGCTGAGAAGGTTAGCATGAGAATTGGTACCATGGTGAATGAGGAGACTTGGTTTTCGATGGATCATATTGATAGGCCTACGAATATCGATAATATTATGCTTTCAAGGCGTAGTAGGGCGGATACTAGGTGGGTTCGGTGGAAGGCTAGTCCTAGTCCGCTGAAAATGAAGGCTGAGTAGAAGCTTAAATGTAGGGGCGACATAAGAAAGTTACAGGGTTGGCTGTAATCTGCTGGGTCGAAACCAGCTATCTTTTTGGTTAGACTAACTTTCTGTTATTCTGCTCATTCTAGGCCCCCTTGAATTCACTCGTAGGCCAGTCCGAGTGTTAGGAGAAGGAGGATCACTACAGTTCAGGTGAGGGTCATTAGGGGGGATTGGAGTTGGACGGCTCATGGCAGGGGGAGTAGGAGGGCGATTTCTAGGTCGAATAGGATGAACAGGATGGCTACTGAGGAAGAATCGGACTGAGAATGGTAATCGAGCAGATCCAAGTGGGTCGAATCCACATTCGTACGGTGAGAGTTTCTCTGAGTCGGGGTTTATTTGGGCGAGTCAGAAGTTTAATGCGGTTAGGGCGGCGCTTAGGATTGATGATAGGGCGAATATGAACATGAGTGCGTTCATTGCTCTCCTCTGGGTTTATACCAGATTCTAGAGATTGGAAGTCAATTGTAATTAATATACTAGAAGAGCAAGATCCTCATCAGTAGATGGTTATGTAGAGGAATAGTCAGATGATGTCTACGAAGTGTCAGTATCAGGCTGCTGCCTCGAATCCGAAGTGGTGGTCTGATGTAAAGTGGAACTTGATCAGTCGGAAGAGGCAGACGGTCAGGAAGGAGGATCCGATGATTACGTGGAGTCCGTGGAATCCAGTGGCAACGAAGAAGGTAGATCCGTAGACGCTATCGGCGATTGAGAATGGGGCTTCGTGGTATTCTATTGCTTGTAGGGCTGTGAAGTAGAATCCCAGGAGGATCGTTAGGGTTAGGGCGTGGATGGCGTGTTTTCGGTTTCCTTCTGTGATGCTGTGATGGGCTCACGTTACGGTAATGCCTGAGGCTAGTAGGATGGCTGTGTTTAGTAGGGGGACTTCTATCGGGTTGAGTGGTTTAATTCCTGTTGGGGGTCATTGGCCTCCTAGTTCTGGGGTTGGGGCCAGGCTCGAGTGGAAGAACGCTCAGAAGAACCCTAAGAAGAAGAATGCTTCGGATGTGATGAAAAGGATTATGCCGTATCGTAGGCCTTTTTGGACTGTGGGAGTGTGATGGCCTTGGAAGGTGCTTTCTCGTACAATGTCTCGTCATCATTGGAGTATTACTAGGAGTATTGAGATGAGGCCTAGGGTTAGTAGTATGGATGAGTTGTAGTGGAATCACATGATTAATCCTGAGGTTGTGAGTAGGGCGGCGGCTGCCCCGAAGATTGGTCAAGGGCTTGGGTCAACTATGTGGTATGAGTGTGCTTGGTGTGCCATTAGATGTTTTCTTGTAAGTATAGGCTTAGAAGGAGCACGAAGACGTAGGCCTGGATTATGGCTACTGCTACTTCTAGGATGGTTAGGAGTAGTAGGATGATTATTGTTAGGATGGATACTGCAGGAAGGGTGGGTATTAATGCAATGGAGGCTGTAGAGATGAGTTGGATGAGTAAGTGTCCTGCTGTAAGGTTGGCTGCAAGGCGGACTCCGAGGGCTAGGGGGCGGATTAGTAGGCTGGTTGTTTGCCTTCTCGTCCATCTCCCACTTAGGCTGAATCGCCATCATCCTAGTTTACAGCCCCAAATTGGCCTTACTTACCTTCTACCTATACACAATCATAACATCAGCCGTATTCCTAGCCCTTAACAAAATCAAAGCCCTTAACCTATCCATGATCACAACCTCATGAACAAAAACCCCAGTGCTAAACGCCACCCTAATACTAGTACTTTTATCCCTAGCAGGCCTCCCCCCATTAACAGGCTTTATACCAAAGTGACTTATCATCCAAGAACTAACTAAACAGGAAATAACACCAGCAGCCATGGCAATTGCCATGCTATCACTGCTCAGCCTCTTCTTCTACCTACGCCTCGCATACCACTCAACAATTACCCTTCCCCCCAACTCCTCTAACCACATAAAACAATGATACACTAGCAAAGCCCCAAGCACACCTACTGCGGTCCTTGCCTCACTATCAATCCTCTTACTTCCCCTGTCCCCAATAATACATGCCATTGTCTAGAAACTTAGGATAACACCCCAAACCGAAGGCCTTCAAAGCCTTAAATAAGAGTTAAACCCTCTTAGTTTCTGCACATTAAGACTTACAGAATATTAACCTGTATCTTCTGAATGCAAGTCAGACGCTTTAATTAAGCTAAAGCCTCCCTAGACAGATGGGCTTCGATCCCACAAAACTCTAGTTAACAGCTAAATGCCTAAACCAATTGGCTTCTGCCTACAAAGACCCTGACGCACCCTAGTGCGCATCGATGAGCTTGCAACTCAACATGAATTTCACTACAGAGCCGATAAGAAGAGGAATTAAACCTCTGTAAAAAGGACTACAGCCTAACGCTTCAACACTCAGCCATCTTACCCGTCACCTTCATCAACCGATGACTATTTTCCACTAACCATAAGGATATTGGCACCCTGTACCTCATCTTCGGGGCATGAGCAGGAATAGTCGGCACCGCACTCAGCCTATTAATCCGCGCAGAACTAGGACAACCAGGAACTCTCCTAGGCGACGACCAAATTTACAATGTAATCGTTACCGCTCACGCCTTTGTAATAAGCTTCTTTATAGTCATACCCATCATGATCGGAGGATTCGGCAACTGATTAGTCCCCCTCATAATCGGTGCCCCCGACATAGCATTCCCGCGAATAAACAACATAAGCTTTTGACTCCTCCCCCCATCATTCCTCCTCCTACTAGCCTCATCCACTGTAGAAGCTGGCGCCGGCACAGGCTGAACTGTCTACCCTCCCCTAGCAGGTAACCTTGCCCACGCCGGAGCTTCAGTAGACCTGGCTATCTTCTCACTCCACTTAGCCGGTATCTCCTCCATCCTTGGGGCCATCAACTTTATCACCACAGCCATCAACATAAAACCCCCCGCACTCTCACAATACCAAACCCCACTATTTGTCTGATCCGTACTAATTACCGCCATCCTACTCCTTCTATCACTCCCCGTACTCGCCGCCGGTATTACAATATTACTAACTGATCGAAACCTAAACACCACATTCTTCGACCCCGCTGGAGGAGGAGACCCAATCCTGTACCAACACCTATTCTGATTCTTCGGACACCCAGAAGTCTATATTCTGATCCTACCGGGGTTCGGAATCATCTCACACGTAGTCACGTACTACTCAGGCAAAAAGGAGCCCTTCGGCTACATGGGAATAGTCTGAGCCATACTATCCATCGGCTTCCTAGGATTCATCGTCTGAGCTCACCACATGTTTACAGTAGGAATAGACGTTGATACCCGAGCCTACTTTACATCAGCCACTATAATCATTGCCATCCCTACCGGAATCAAAGTATTTAGCTGACTAGCCACCCTGCACGGAGGAACAATCAAATGAGACCCCCCCAATACTATGAGCTCTAGGATTTATCTTCCTATTTACCATCGGAGGATTAACAGGAATCGTTCTTGCAAACTCTTCCCTAGACATCGCCCTGCACGACACGTACTACGTAGTTGCCCACTTCCACTACGTCCTATCCATAGGCGCCGTCTTTGCCATTCTAGCAGGATTTACTCACTGATTCCCACTACTCACTGGGTTTACCCTACACCAAACATGAGCAAAAGCCCACTTCGGGGTAATATTTACAGGAGTAAACCTAACGTTCTTCCCCCAGCACTTCCTAGGCCTAGCAGGAATACCCCGACGATACTCGGACTATCCCGACGCCTACACACTATGAAACACCATTTCCTCCATCGGCTCCCTAATCTCAATAGTAGCCGTAATCATACTAATATTCATCATCTGAGAAGCCTTTCCGGCCAAACGAAAAGTCCTACAACCAGAACTAACTACCACAAACGTTGAATGAATCCACGGCTGCCCTCCCCCATACCATACTTTCGAGGAACCGGCCTTCGTCCAAGTACAAGAAAGGAAGGAATCGAACCCTCACATGCTGGTTTCAAGCCAACTGCATTAACCGCTCATGCTTCTTTCTTATGAGACGTTAGTAAACCAATTACATAGCCTTGTCAAGACTAAATCACAGGTAAAAATCCTGTACATCTCATGTGGCCAACCACTCCCAACTAGGATTCCAAGACGCCTCATCACCCATCATAGAAGAACTCGTTGAATTCCACGACCACGCCCTAATCGTTGCTCTAGCTATCTGCAGCCTAGTTCTCTACCTTTTAGCCCACATACTAACAGAAAAACTCTCGTCCAATGCTGTAGACGCCCAAGAAGTAGAGCTGATCTGGACAATCCTACCTGCTATCGTCCTGGTACTCCTCGCCCTCCCATCCCTACAAATCCTCTACATAATGGACAAAATCGATGAACCAGACCTCACCCTAAAAGCCATCGGCCACCAATGATACTGAAGCTACGAATACACAGACTTCAAAGACCTATCATTCGACTCCTACATAGTGCCCACCCCAGACTTACCCAACGGCCACTTCCGACTGCTAGAAGTTGACCACCGCGTAGTTATCCCAATAGAATCCCCCATCCGCGTGATCATTACTGCAGGAGACGTACTCCACTCCTGAGCAGTCCCAACGCTCGGAGTTAAAACAGACGCAATCCCAGGCCGACTAAACCAAACTTCATTCATTACCACCCGGCCTGGGATTTTTTACGGACAATGCTCAGAAATTTGCGGGGCTAATCACAGCTACATACCCATTGTAGTAGAATCAACCCCACTCCCACATTTCGAGGCCTGATCGTCCCTTCTATCATCATCCTAATCATTAAGAAGCTATGCAACAGCACTAGCCTTTTAAGCTAGCCGAAGAGGGACTTCCCCCTCCTTAATGATATGCCACAGCTTAACCCCGCACCATGATTTTCAATCATAATTATAACCTGATTAACCCTAGCACTCCTCATCCAACCAAAACTACTAGCCTTCACCACAACCAACCCCCCATCAAATAAGACCTCCCTCACTACCAAACCCACACCATGATCCTGACCATGAACCTAAGCTTCTTTGACCAATTTTCCAGCCCCAATCTATTCGGCATCCCCTTAATCCTACTATCCCTACTCTTCCCAGCCCTACTATTCCCGTCCCCAAACAACCGATGAATCAACAACCGCCTTTCTACTATCCAAACATGACTCCTTCACCTAATCACAAAACAACTAATAGTCCCACTCAACAAAAATGGCCACAAATGAGCCATAATATTTACATCCCTAATAATCATACTTCTTACAATCAACCTTCTAGGCCTCCTTCCATATACATTCACCCCAACCACCCAACTATCTATGAACATAGCCCTAGCCTTCCCACTATGGCTCGCCACACTACTAACAGGCCTACGAAACCAACCATCAGCCTCTTTAGCCCACCTATTACCCGAAGGTACCCCTACACCCCTAATCCCCGCACTAATCCTGATCGAAACAACCAGCCTACTAATCCGCCCCCTAGCCCTCGGAGTCCGCCTTACAGCCAACCTTACAGCAGGACACTTACTCATCCAACTCATCTCTACAGCCTCCATTGCATTAATACCCACCCTTCCTGCAGTATCCATCCTAACAATAATCATCCTACTACTCCTAACCATCCTAGAAGTAGCAGTAGCCATAATCCAGGCCTACGTCTTCGTGCTCCTTCTAAGCCTATACTTACAAGAAAACATCTAATGGCACACCAAGCACACTCATACCACATAGTTGACCCAAGCCCTTGACCAATCTTCGGGGCAGCCGCCGCCCTACTCACAACCTCAGGATTAATCATGTGATTCCACTACAACTCATCCATACTACTAACCCTAGGCCTCATCTCAATACTCCTAGTAATACTCCAATGATGACGAGACATTGTACGAGAAAGCACCTTCCAAGGCCATCACACTCCCACAGTCCAAAAAGGCCTACGATACGGCATAATCCTTTTCATCACATCCGAAGCATTCTTCTTCTTAGGGTTCTTCTGAGCGTTCTTCCACTCGAGCCTGGCCCCAACCCCAGAACTAGGAGGCCAATGACCCCCAACAGGAATTAAACCACTCAACCCGATAGAAGTCCCCCTACTAAACACAGCCATCCTACTAGCCTCAGGCATTACCGTAACGTGAGCCCATCACAGCATCACAGAAGGAAACCGAAAACACGCCATCCACGCCCTAACCCTAACGATCCTCCTGGGATTCTACTTCACAGCCCTACAAGCAATAGAATACCACGAAGCCCCATTCTCAATCGCCGATAGCGTCTACGGATCTACCTTCTTCGTTGCCACTGGATTCCACGGACTCCACGTAATCATCGGATCCTCCTTCCTGACCGTCTGCCTCTTCCGACTGATCAAGTTCCACTTTACATCAGACCACCACTTCGGATTCGAGGCAGCAGCCTGATACTGACACTTCGTAGACATCATCTGACTATTCCTCTACATAACCATCTACTGATGAGGATCTTGCTCTTCTAGTATATTAATTACAATTGACTTCCAATCTCTAGAATCTGGTATAAACCCAGAGGAGAGCAATGAACGCACTCATGTTCATATTCGCCCTATCATCAATCCTAAGCGCCGCCCTAACCGCATTAAACTTCTGACTCGCCCAAATAAACCCCGACTCAGAGAAACTCTCACCGTACGAATGTGGATTCGACCCACTTGGATCTGCTCGATTACCATTCTCAGTCCGATTCTTCCTCAGTAGCCATCCTGTTCATCCTATTCGACCTAGAAATCGCCCTCCTACTCCCCCTGCCATGAGCCGTCCAACTCCAATCCCCCCTAATGACCCTCACCTGAACTGTAGTGATCCTCCTTCTCCTAACACTCGGACTGGCCTACGAGTGAATTCAAGGGGGCCTAGAATGAGCAGAATAACAGAAAGTTAGTCTAACCAAAAAGATAGCTGGTTTCGACCCAGCAGATTACAGCCAACCCTGTAACTTTCTTATGTCGCCCCTACATTTAAGCTTCTACTCAGCCTTCATTTTCAGCGGACTAGGACTAGCCTTCCACCGAACCCACCTAGTATCCGCCCTACTACGCCTTGAAAGCATAATATTATCGATATTCGTAGGCCTATCAATATGATCCATCGAAAACCAAGTCTCCTCATTCACCATGGTACCAATTCTCATGCTAACCTTCTCAGCGTGTGAGGCGGGCACAGGCCTGGCCATCCTAGTAGCCTCCACCCGCACACATGGCTCCGACCATCTACACAACCTAAACCTCCTGCAATGCTAAAAATCATCCTACCCACAATCATACTTCTTCCAACAGCCCTGCTGTCTCCACCAAAATTTCTATGGACTAACACCACCTTATACAGCCTCCTAATCGCTGCCCTAAGCCTACAGTGATTAATCCCAACCTACTACCCCTACAAATTTTTATCCAACTGAACAGGAATTGACCAAATCTCATCCCCCCTCCTAGTACTATCCTGCTGACTACTCCCACTCATAATCATAGCAAGCCAAAACCACCTGCAACAAGAACCCCTACAACGCAAACGAATCTTTATCTCAACCTTAGTCGCAGTCCAGCCATTCATCCTACTAGCCTTTTCCACCACAGAACTAGCACTATTTTACATCTCATTTGAAGCAACCCTCATTCCCACCCTAATCTTAATCACCCGATGGGGGAACCAACCAGAACGCCTAAGCGCTGGCATCTACCTGCTATTCTACACGCTAGTAAGCTCTCTACCCCTGCTAATCACAATCATACACCTATACGTGAAAATTGGCACCCTGCACCTGCCAACCCTACAACTAACCCACCCAACCCTATCCACCCCATGGACAGGAATACTATCAGGTCTAGCACTGCTCATAGTCGCCGACCTCCTCGTCCTAACATGAGTAGGAAGCCAACCCGTCGAACACCCATTCATCATCATCGGCCAACTCGCTTCAATCGCCTACTTCACTATCCTCCTATTTCTCCTCCCCGCCGCAAGCGCCCTAGAAAACAAAATACTCAACTGCTAAATACTCTAATAGTTTATAAAAACATTGGTCTTGTAAACCAAAGATTGAAGACTTACCACTTCTTAGAGTACCCCAAACTCAGAAAAAAAGGACTCAAACCTTTATCTCCAGCTCCCAAAGCTGGCATTTTCAATAAACTATTCTCTGACCCTAACCCCTAAACCGCCCGAATAGCACCCCGCGACAACCCCCGCACAAGCTCCAATACAACAAACTAAGTCAACAACAGCCCCCAACCCGCCACTAAAAACATCCCTGCCCCATGTGAATAAAACATGGAAACTCCACTAAAATCCGACCGAACAACAAACACCCCAACATTATTCACAGTAGAAACCCCGAACTTCCAAGCCCCCATAAACCCCCCAAACACCAACCCCCCAAAAACAATTGCCACAAACGCTACTGCACATCCAATCACCCGTCAATCCCCCCAAGCCCCAGGGAAAGGCTCCGCTGCTAAAGCTACTGAATAAACAAACACCACCAGCATACCCCCCAAATACACCATAAACAGCACTAAAGCCACGAACGAAACCCCAAGGCCCAGCAACCACCCGCACCCCGCCACAGACGCTAACACCAAACCAACAACCCCATAATACGGCGAAGGATTCGACGCCACACCCAAAACACCCACCGCAAAGCAAATCCCTAAAAAAAACATAAAATAAGTCATTATTCCTGCCCGGACACTACCCGAGGCCTGCGGCTCGAAAAGCCGCCATTGTTCTCAACTACAGGAACTAACCGCAAGCCCCCAATAATTCTACCCCATCTATGCCATTATGCTTAACCCCCCCCCCCTCCCCCCCCGAGGCGGGGGTATTTGGTTATGCATATTCGTGCATAAATTTATATACCCCATATACATACATACTATAGTACCAGTAATATACATTATATACGGACTATCTTATAAGCAGGTGCTAAACCCATACATGTACACGGCCATTAAACCCTTAAACACACTCCTACCAAACCACCCGGCATGAATGTTCTAGGACCATACCCCACAACACCCAATACAACTCCACTCAAGCGCATAACAAGACCCCATTTTAATGAATGCTCACAGGACATGCTCCAACAACAACTCTCCACCACATATCTCATGCAGTTCGTATCAGACGGATTTATTAATCGTACTCCTCACGTGAAATCAGCAACCCGTTGCACATAATGTCCGGTATGACTAGCTTCAGGCCCATACGTTCCCCCTAAACCCCTCGCCCTCCTCACATTTTTGCGCCTCTGGTTCCTCGGTCAGGGCCATCCATTGGGTTCACTCACCCCTCCTTGCCCTTCAAAGTGGCATCTGTGAGTACTTTCACCTTCTCAATGCGTAATCGCGGCATGTTCCAGCTTTTTGGCGCCTCTGGTTCCTCTTATTTTTTCCGGGGTTACCTCACAGGTGGCTATTCCCAGTGATCTCGGGGGTCCCACAATCTAAGCCTGGACACACCTGCCTCACGGCCTATCCTATATTTCAAGGGTCCCTCGATGAGACGGTTGGCGTATATGGGGAATCATCCTGACACTGATGCACTTTGACCACATTCAGTTAATGTTACCTCCACCCTCCGGGTTAAATGGGGCTATTGGATGAATGCTCGTTGGACATAGCACAAAACAACAAATCATTAAGCGCAACCCCTGCGCTTCACAAACTAAACCAGTAAACTTTCGCTAACCACCATGTAGCATAAACCTTCATCGCCCAATCCCAGCAAACTACCTCTAAAACTCCATTAATCATCCCTTCCATGACATCATCGGAACGATGTATATATACACACAAACACATACAAAATAACTTAAACTTATTAGAGAAACTCCAGTACTAAAAATAGTAAACACAAGCAATAATTTCATATACTTCACTCTCACTCACCACTCAACTATCAGCTAACCATACCCCCGTCCACATAGCTTAACACAAAGCATGGCACTGAAGTTGCCAAGATGGCATAAAACATGCCTGCGGACAAAAGACTTAGTCCTAACCTTACGGTTGGTTTTTGCTAAATATATACATGCAAGTATCCGCGCCCCAGTGTAAACGCCCTCGACCACCTACCCCCATACAGGCCTTGAGGAGCGGGTATCAGGCACACCCAAGTAGTAGCCCAAGACGCCTCGCTAAGCCACGCCCCCACGGGTATTCAGCAGTAATTAACATTAAGCAATGAGTGCAAACTTGACTTAGTTATAGCAACAGCCTAACTTCAAGGGTTGGTAAATCTTGTGCCAGCCACCGCGGTCATACAAGAAACCCAAATCAACCGTCCTATTGACACGGCGTAAAGAGTGGTAAAATGCCTATCCTAGCTAACTAAGATCAAAATGCAACTGAGCTGTCATAAGCCCAAGATGCACCTAAACACACCATTAAGATGATCTTAGGAACTAACGACTGATTTAAACCCACGAAAGCCAGGGCCCAAACTGGGATTAGATACCCCACTATGCCTGGCCCTAAATCTTGATACTTACTTTACCGAAGTATCCGCCAGAGAACTACGAGCACAAACGCTTAAAACTCTAAGGACTTGGCGGTGCCCCAAACCCACCTAGAGGAGCCTGTTCTACAATCGATAATCCCCGATTAACCCAACCACCCCTTGCCAACACAGCCTACATACCGCCGTCGCCAGCCCACCTCGAATGAGAGCACAACAGTGGACACAATAGCACCCCGCTAATAAGACAGGTCAAGGTATAGCCTATGGAGTGGAAGAAATGGGCTACATTCCCCATTCATAGGGCACACGGAAAGAAGCGTGAAACCACTTCTGGAAGGCGGATTTAGCAGTAAAGTGGGACAATAGAGCCTACTTTAAGCCGGCCCTGGGGCACGTACATACCGCCCGTCACCCTCCTCAAAAGCCACATCCCACATAACTAATACCATAAATACGCTGAAGATGAGGTAAGTCGTAACAAGGTAAGTGTACCGGAAGGTGTACTTAGAATATCAAGACGTAGCTATAACACCAAAGCACTCAGCTTACACCTGAAAGATATCTACTAGACCGGATCGTCTTGAAGCCCCCCCTCTAGCTCAACCACACAAATAGTACACCAAAACTAAAGAATTTACTAAACTAATTAAACTAAAGCATTTTACAGTCTTAGTATAGGCGATAGAAAAGACACTTAGACGCGATAGAGACCCCAGTACCGTAAGGGAAAGATGAAATAGCAGTGAAACAATCAAAGCGACAGACAGCAAAGATCAACCCTTGTACCTTTTGCATCATGGTTTAGCGAGAACAACCAAGCAAAGTGAACTAAAGTTTGCCCCCCCGAAACCCAAGCGAGCTACTTTCAAGCAGTTAAAGAGAGCGAACCCGTCTCTGTTGCAAAAGAGTGGGATGACTTGTCAGTAGAGGTGAAAAGCCAACCGAGCTGGGTGATAGCTGGTTACCTGTGAAACGAATCTAAGTTCCCCCTTAATCCTCCCTACCGGACATCCTGAACCCTAATGAGATGATTAAGAGCTATTTAATGGAGGGACAGCTCCATTAAAAAAGGACACAACCTCGACTAGCGGATAATTCTTACTACTGATCCTACCGTGGGCCCTAAAGCAGCCATCAAAAAAGAGTGCGTCAAAGCTCCACCACCTAAAAATACCAAAATAAGATGATTCCCTTATCACAAACAGGTCAACCTATGAATATAGGAGAATTAATGCTAAAATAAGTAACTCAGGGCCACACCCCTCTAACGGCGCAAGCTTACATAGAAACATTATTAACAGACCTAGACAGATACAAAAACCCCTACAAGACCACGTATTAACTAACCCTGTTAACCCGACTCAGGAGCGCCTATAAGAGCGATTAAAATCTGTGAAAGGAACTCGGCAAATTAATAAGGCCCGACTGTTTACCAAAAACATAGCCTTCAGCAAATTAAACAAGTATTGAAGGTGATGCCTGCCCGGTGACTTAGGTTTAACGGCCGCGGTATCCTAACCGTGCAAAGGTAGCGCAATCAATTGTCCCATAAATCGAGACTTGTATGAATGGCTAAACGAGGTCTTAACTGTCTCTCACAGATAATCAGTGAAATTGATCTCCCCGTGCAAAAGCGGGGATGTGAACATAAGACGAGAAGACCCTGTGGAACTTAAAAATCAACGACCACCGCGAATCCTCAATCAACCCCACTGGGGCCACTACCATCGCAGAGCCTGGTCGATATTTTTCGGTTGGGGCGACCTTGGAGGAGAACAAATCCTCCAAAAACAAGACCATACCTCTTTACCTAGAGCTACCCCTCAAAGTGCTAACAGTGACCAGACCCAATATAATTGATTAATGGACCAAGCTACCCCAGGGATAACAGCGCAATCCCCCTCAAGAGCCCATATCGACAGGGGGGTTTACGACCTCGATGTTGGATCAGGACATCCTAATGGTGCAGCCGCTATTAAGGGTTCGTTTGTTCAACGATTAACAGTCCTACGTGATCTGAGTTCAGACCGGAGCAATCCAGGTCGGTTTCTATCTATGACACACTCTCCCCAGTACGAAAGGACCGGGAAAGTGGGGCCAATACCACAAGCACGCCCCCCCCCTCTAAGCAGTGAAACCAACTAAACCGTGAAGAGGGCCTTCCCCCACCACTTTCAATCCTAGAAAAGGACCAGCTAGAGTGGCAGAGCCCGGCAAGTGCAGAAGGCTTAAGCCCTTTCCCCAGAGGTTCAAATCCTCTCCCTAGCTTCACCCATGATTCAAATAACAACACTAAGCTGCCTCATTATATCCCTCCTATACATCATCCCAATCCTGATTGCCGTAGCCTTCCTAACCCTAGTAGAACGGAAAATCCTAAGCTACATACAATCCCGCAAAGGCCCTAACGTTGTCGGGCCTTTTGGCCTACTTCAACCATTTGCGGACGGACTGAAACTATTTACCAAAGAGCCCATCCGACCCTCTACCTCTTCCCCACTTCTATTCATTCTGATACCAATACTAGCCCTTGTCCTAGCCCTCACCACTTGAGCACCACTACCACTCCCATTTCCCCTAGCAGATCTAAACCTCGGAGTTCTCTTCCTAATAGCCATGTCAAGCCTAGCCGTCTACTCAGTCCTATGATCAGGCTGAGCCTCGAACTCAAAATACGCACTAATCGGAGCCCTACGGGCAGTAGCACAGACCATTTCATACGAAGTGACACTGGCCATAATCCTGCTATCAATAATCATACTAAGCGGAAGCTACACACTCAGCTCCTTTGCCGTCGCACAGGAACCTCTATACTTCATTTTCTCCTCATGACTCCTAGCATTAATATGATACGTATCCACCCTAGCAGAGACAAACCGAGCTCCTTTTGACCTCACAGAGGGCGAATCTGAGCTAGTCTCAGGGTTTAACGTTGAATACGCCGCAGGACCCTTCGCCTTATTCTTCCTAGCTGAATATGCGAACATTATGCTAATAAATACACTTACAGCCATCATATTCCTAAACCCAAGCGCCCTAGGGCCACCCACAGAACTATTCCCCGTCATCCTAGCCACAAAAGTCCTCCTACTATCTTCTGGTTTCTTATGGGTCCGAGCTTCATACCCACGATTCCGATATGACCAACTAATGCACCTACTATGAAAAAACTTCCTACCCCTCACACTAGCTCTGTGCCTCTGACACATCAGCATACCTATCTGCTATGCAGGCCTACCTCCTTACATAAGGAAATGTGCCTGAACTACAAAGGGTCACTATGATAAAGTGAACATAGAGGTATAACAGCCCTCTCATTTCCTGTTGACCTTAGAAAAGTAGGAATTGAACCCACACAAGAGAAATCAAAATTCTCCATACTTCCCTTATATTATTTTCTAGTAGAGTCAGCTAATCAAGCTATCGGGCCCATACCCCGAAAATGATGGTTTAACCCCCTCCTCTACTAATGAACCCTTACGCGACCCCAATCATAACCTTCAGCCTCATCTTGGGCACCACAATCACAATTTCCAGCAACCACTGAGTTCTGGCCTGGACAGGACTGGAGATCAACGCACTAGCCATCATTCCCCTAATTGCCAAATCCCACCACCCACGAGCAGTAGAAGCCGCAACGAAATACTTCCTAACCCAAGCAGCTGCTTCCGCCCTGGTCCTATTCTCTAGCATAACCAATGCCTGAGTCACCGGCCAATGAGACATCACACAAATAAACCACCCAACCTCCTGTCTACTACTGACAGCAGCAATCGCTATTAAACTGGGCCTAGTGCCATTTCACTTCTGATTCCCAGAAGTACTACAAGGATCGCCACTAATAACAGCCCTGCTACTCTCGACCCTCATAAAATTCCCCCCACTAACCCTGCTCCTACTAACATCCAAATCCCTCGACCCAGCTCTACTCACCGCCATGGCCCTAGCCTCAACAGCACTAGGAGGCTGAATAGGACTGAACCAAACACAAACACGCAAAATCCTAGCCTTCTCGTCCATCTCCCACTTAGGCTGAATCGCCATCATCCTAGTTTACAGCCCCAAATTGGCCTTACTTACCTTCTACCTATACACAATCATAACATCAGCCGTATTCCTAGCCCTTAACAAAATCAAAGCCCTTAACCTATCCATGATCACAACCTCATGAACAAAAACCCCAGTGCTAAACGCCACCCTAATACTAGTACTTTTATCCCTAGCAGGCCTCCCCCCATTAACAGGCTTTATACCAAAGTGACTTATCATCCAAGAACTAACTAAACAGGAAATAACACCAGCAGCCATGGCAATTGCCATGCTATCACTGCTCAGCCTCTTCTTCTACCTACGCCTCGCATACCACTCAACAATTACCCTTCCCCCCAACTCCTCTAACCACATAAAACAATGATACACTAGCAAAGCCCCAAGCACACCTACTGCGGTCCTTGCCTCACTATCAATCCTCTTACTTCCCCTGTCCCCAATAATACATGCCATTGTCTAGAAACTTAGGATAACACCCCAAACCGAAGGCCTTCAAAGCCTTAAATAAGAGTTAAACCCTCTTAGTTTCTGCACATTAAGACTTACAGAATATTAACCTGTATCTTCTGAATGCAAGTCAGACGCTTTAATTAAGCTAAAGCCTCCCTAGACAGATGGGCTTCGATCCCACAAAACTCTAGTTAACAGCTAAATGCCTAAACCAATTGGCTTCTGCCTACAAAGACCCTGACGCACCCTAGTGCGCATCGATGAGCTTGCAACTCAACATGAATTTCACTACAGAGCCGATAAGAAGAGGAATTAAACCTCTGTAAAAAGGACTACAGCCTAACGCTTCAACACTCAGCCATCTTACCCGTCACCTTCATCAACCGATGACTATTTTCCACTAACCATAAGGATATTGGCACCCTGTACCTCATCTTCGGGGCATGAGCAGGAATAGTCGGCACCGCACTCAGCCTATTAATCCGCGCAGAACTAGGACAACCAGGAACTCTCCTAGGCGACGACCAAATTTACAATGTAATCGTTACCGCTCACGCCTTTGTAATAAGCTTCTTTATAGTCATACCCATCATGATCGGAGGATTCGGCAACTGATTAGTCCCCCTCATAATCGGTGCCCCCGACATAGCATTCCCGCGAATAAACAACATAAGCTTTTGACTCCTCCCCCCATCATTCCTCCTCCTACTAGCCTCATCCACTGTAGAAGCTGGCGCCGGCACAGGCTGAACTGTCTACCCTCCCCTAGCAGGTGACCTTGCCCACGCCGGAGCTTCAGTAGACCTGGCTATCTTCTCACTCCACTTAGCCGGTATCTCCTCCATCCTTGGGGCCATCAACTTTATCACCACAGCCATCAACATAAAACCCCCCGCACTCTCACAATACCAAACCCCACTATTTGTCTGATCCGTACTAATTACCGCCATCCTACTCCTTCTATCACTCCCCGTACTCGCCGCCGGTATTACAATATTACTAACTGATCGAAACCTAAACACCACATTCTTCGACCCCGCTGGAGGAGGAGACCCAATCCTGTACCAACACCTATTCTGATTCTTCGGACACCCAGAAGTCTATATTCTGATCCTACCGGGGTTCGGAATCATCTCACACGTAGTCACGTACTACTCAGGCAAAAAGGAGCCCTTCGGCTACATGGGAATAGTCTGAGCCATACTATCCATCGGCTTCCTAGGATTCATCGTCTGAGCTCACCACATGTTTACAGTAGGAATAGACGTTGATACCCGAGCCTACTTTACATCAGCCACTATAATCATTGCCATCCCTACCGGAATCAAAGTATTTAGCTGACTAGCCACCCTGCACGGAGGAACAATCAAATGAGGCCCCCCCCCAATACTATGAGCTCTAGGATTTATCTTCCTATTTACCATCGGAGGATTAACAGGAATCGTTCTTGCAAACTCTTCCCTAGACATCGCCCTGCACGACACGTACTACGTAGTTGCCCACTTCCACTACGTCCTATCCATAGGCGCCGTCTTTGCCATTCTAGCAGGATTTACTCACTGATTCCCACTACTCACTGGGTTTACCCTACACCAAACATGAGCAAAAGCCCACTTCGGGGTAATATTTACAGGAGTAAACCTAACGTTCTTCCCCCAGCACTTCCTAGGCCTAGCAGGAATACCCCGACGATACTCGGACTATCCCGACGCCTACACACTATGAAACACCATTTCCTCCTAGTCCTAGGACTTAGAGAAACTCCAGTACTAAAAATAGTAAACACAAGCAATAATTTCATATACTTCACTCTCACTCACCACTCAACTATCAGCTAACCACACCCCCGTCCACATAGCTTAACACAAAGCATGGCACTGAAGTTGCCAAGATGGCATAAAACATGCCTGCGGACAAAAGACTTAGTCCTAACCTTACGGTTGGTTTTTGCTAAATATATACATGCAAGTATCCGCGCCCCAGTGTAAACGCCCTCGACCACCTACCCCCATACAGGCCTTGAGGAGCGGGTATCAGGCACACCCAAGTAGTAGCCCAAGACGCCTCGCTAAGCCACGCCCCCACGGGTATTCAGCAGTAATTAACATTAAGCAATGAGTGCAAACTTGACTTAGTTATAGCAACAGCCTAACTTCAAGGGTTGGTAAATCTTGTGCCAGCCACCGCGGTCATACAAGAAACCCAAATCAACCGTCCTATTGACACGGCGTAAAGAGTGGTAAAATGCCTATCCTAGCTAACTAAGATCAAAATGCAACTGAGCTGTCATAAGCCCAAGATGCACCTAAACACACCATTAAGATGATCTTAGGAACTAACGACTGATTTAAACCCACGAAAGCCAGGGCCCAAACTGGGATTAGACACCCCACTATGCCTGGCCCTAAATCTTGATACTTACTTTACCGAAGTATCCGCCAGAGAACTACGAGCACAAACGCTTAAAACTCTAAGGACTTGGCGGTGCCCCAAACCCACCTAGAGGAGCCTGTTCTACAATCGATAATCCCCGATTAACCCAACCACCCCTTGCCAACACAGCCTACATACCGCCGTCGCCAGCCCACCTCGAATGAGAGCACAACAGTGGACACAATAGCACCCCGCTAATAAGACAGGTCAAGGTATAGCCTATGGAGTGGAAGAAATGGGCTACATTCCCCATTCATAGGGCACACGGAAAGAAGCGTGAAACCACTTCTGGAAGGCGGATTTAGCAGTAAAGTGGGACAATAGAGCCTACTTTAAGCCGGCCCTGGGGCACGTACATACCGCCCGTCACCCTCCTCAAAAGCCACATCCCACATAACTAATACCATAAATACGCTGAAGATGAGGTAAGTCGTAACAAGGTAAGTGTACCGGAAGGTGTACTTAGAATATCAAGACGTAGCTATAACACCAAAGCACTCAGCTTACACCTGAAAGATATCTACTAGACCGGATCGTCTTGAAGCCCCCCCTCTAGCTCAACCACACAAATAGTACACCAAAACTAAAGAATTTACTAAACTAATTAAAGTAAAGCATTTTACAGTCTTAGTATAGGCGATAGAAAAGACACTTAGACGCGATAGAGACCCCAGTACCGTAAGGGAAAGATGAAATAGCAGTGAAACAATCAAAGCGACAGACAGCAAAGATCAACCCTTGTACCTTTTGCATCATGGTTTAGCGAGAACAACCAAGCAAAGTGAACTAAAGTTTGCCCCCCCGAAACCCAAGCGAGCTACTTTCAAGCAGTTAAAGAGAGCGAACCCGTCTCTGTTGCAAAAGAGTGGGATGACTTGTCAGTAGAGGTGAAAAGCCAACCGAGCTGGGTGATAGCTGGTTACCTGTGAAACGAATCTAAGTTCCCCCTTAATCCTCCCTACCGGACATCCTGAACCCTAATGAGATGATTAAGAGCTATTTAATGGAGGGACAGCTCCATTAAAAAAGGACACAACCTCGACTAGCGGATAATTCTTACTACTGATCCTACCGTGGGCCCTAAAGCAGCCATCAAAAAAGAGTGCGTCAAAGCTCCACCACCTAAAAATACCAAAATAAGATGATTCCCTTATCACAAACAGGTCAACCTATGAATATAGGAGAATTAATGCTAAAATAAGTAACTCAGGGCCACACCCCTCTAACGGCGCAAGCTTACATAGAAACATTATTAACAGACCTAGACAGATACAAAAACCCCTACAAGACCACGTATTAACTAACCCTGTTAACCCGACTCAGGAGCGCCTATAAGAGCGATTAAAATCTGTGAAAGGAACTCGGCAAATTAATAAGGCCCGACTGTTTACCAAAAACATAGCCTTCAGCAAATTAAACAAGTATTGAAGGTGATGCCTGCCCGGTGACTTAGGTTTAACGGCCGCGGTATCCTAACCGTGCAAAGGTAGCGCAATCAATTGTCCCATAAATCGAGACTTGTATGAATGGCTAAACGAGGTCTTAACTGTCTCTCACAGATAATCAGTGAAATTGATCTCCCCGTGCAAAAGCGGGGATGTGAACATAAGACGAGAAGACCCTGTGGAACTTAAAAATCAACGACCACCGCGAATCCTCAATCAACCCCACTGGGGCCACTACCATCGCAGAGCCTGGTCGATATTTTTCGGTTGGGGCGACCTTGGAGGAGAACAAATCCTCCAAAAACAAGACCATACCTCTTTACCTAGAGCTACCCCTCAAAGTGCTAACAGTGACCAGACCCAATATAATTGATTAATGGACCAAGCTACCCCAGGGATAACAGCGCAATCCCCCTCAAGAGCCCATATCGACAGGGGGGTTTACGACCTCGATGTTGGATCAGGACATCCTAATGGTGCAGCCGCTATTAAGGGTTCGTTTGTTCAACGATTAACAGTCCTACGTGATCTGAGTTCAGACCGGAGCAATCCAGGTCGGTTTCTATCTATGACACACTCTCCCCAGTACGAAAGGACCGGGAAAGTGGGGCCAATACCACAAGCACGCCCCCCCCCTCTAAGCAGTGAAACCAACTAAACCGTGAAGAGGGCCTTCCCCCACCACTTTCAATCCTAGAAAAGGACCAGCTAGAATGGCAGAGCCCGGCAAGTGCAGAAGGCTTAAGCCCTTTCCCCAGAGGTTCAAATCCTCTCCCTAGCTTCACCCATGATTCAAATAACAACACTAAGCTGCCTCATTATATCCCTCCTATACATCATCCCAATCCTGATTGCCGTAGCCTTCCTAACCCTAGTAGAACGGAAAATCCTAAGCTACATACAATCCCGCAAAGGCCCTAACGTTGTCGGGCCTTTTGGCCTACTTCAACCATTTGCGGACGGACTGAAACTATTTACCAAAGAGCCCATCCGACCCTCTACCTCTTCCCCACTTCTATTCATTCTGATACCAATACTAGCCCTTGTCCTAGCCCTCACCACTTGAGCACCACTACCACTCCCATTTCCCCTAGCAGATCTAAACCTCGGAGTTCTCTTCCTAATAGCCATGTCAAGCCTAGCCGTCTACTCAGTCCTATGATCAGGCTGAGCCTCGAACTCAAAATACGCACTAATCGGAGCCCTACGGGCAGTAGCACAGACCATTTCATACGAAGTGACACTGGCCATAATCCTGCTATCAATAATCATACTAAGCGGAAGCTACACACTCAGCTCCTTTGCCGTCGCACAGGAGCCTCTATACTTCATTTTCTCCTCATGACCCCTAGCATTAATATGATACGTATCCACCCTAGCAGAGACAATCCGAGCTCCTTTTGACCTCACAGAGGGTGAATCTGAGCTAGTCTCAGGGTTTAACGTTGAATACGCCGCAGGACCCTTCGCCTTATTCTTCCTAGCTGAATATGCGAACATTATGCTAATAAATACACTTACAGCCATCATATTCCTAAACCCAAGCGCCCTAGGGCCACCCACAGAACTATTCCCCGTCATCCTAGCCACAAAAGTCCTCCTACTATCTTCTGGTTTCTTATGGGTCCGAGCTTCATACCCACGATTCCGATATGACCAACTAATGCACCTACTATGAAAAAACTTCCTACCCCTCACACTAGCTCTGTGCCTCTGACACATCAGCATACCTATCTGCTATGCAGGCCTACCTCCTTACATAAGGAAATGTGCCTGAACTACAAAGGGTCACTATGATAAAGTGAACATAGAGGTATAACAGCCCTCTCATTTCCTGTTGACCTTAGAAAAGTAGGAATTGAACCCACACAAGAGAAATCAAAATTCTCCATACTTCCCTTATATTATTTTCTAGTAGAGTCAGCTAATCAAGCTATCGGGCCCATACCCCGAAAATGATGGTTTAACCCCCTCCTCTACTAATGAACCCTTACGCGACCCCAATCATAACCTTCAGCCTCATCTTGGGCACCACAATCACAATTTCCAGCAACCACTGAGTTCTGGCCTGGACAGGACTGGAGATCAACGCACTAGCCATCATTCCCCTAATTGCCAAATCCCACCACCCACGAGCAGTAGAAGCCGCAACGAAATACTTCCTAACCCAAGCAGCTGCTTCCGCCCTGGTCCTATTCTCTAGCATAACCAATGCCTGAGTCACCGGCCAATGAGACATCACACAAATAAACCACCCAACCTCCTGTCTACTACTGACAGCAGCAATCGCTATTAAACTGGGCCTAGTGCCATTTCACTTCTGATTCCCAGAAGTACTACAAGGATCGCCACTAATAACAGCCCTGCTACTCTCGACCCTCATAAAATTCCCCCCACTAACCCTGCTCCTACTAACATCCAAATCCCTCGACCCAGCTCTACTCACCGCCATGGCCCTAGCCTCAACAGCACTAGGAGGCTGAATAGGACTGAACCAAACACAAACACACAAAATCCTAGCCTTCTCGTCCATCTCCCACTTAGGCTGAATCGCCATCATCCTAGTTTACAGCCCCAAATTGGCCTTACTTACCTTCTACCTATACACAATCATAACATCAGCCGTATTCCTAGCCCTTAACAAAATCAAAGCCCTTAACCTATCCATGATCACAACCTCATGAACAAAAACCCCAGTGCTAAACGCCACCCTAATACTAGTACTTTTATCCCTAGCAGGCCTCCCCCCATTAACAGGCTTTATACCAAAGTGACTTATCATCCAAGAACTAACTAAACAGGAAATAACACCAGCAGCCATGGCAATTGCCATGCTATCACTGCTCAGCCTCTTCTTCTACCTACGCCTCGCATACCACTCAACAATTACCCTTCCCCCCAACTCCTCTAACCACATAAAACAATGATACACTAGCAAAGCCCCAAGCACACCTACTGCGGTCCTTGCCTCACTATCAATCCTCTTACTTCCCCTGTCCCCAATAATACATGCCATTGTCTAGAAACTTAGGATAACACCCCAAACCGAAGGCCTTCAAAGCCTTAAATAAGAGTTAAACCCTCTTAGTTTCTGCACATTAAGACTTACAGAATATTAACCTGTATCTTCTGAATGCAAGTCAGACGCTTTAATTAAGCTAAAGCCTCCCTAGACAGATGGGCTTCGATCCCACAAAACTCTAGTTAACAGCTAAATGCCTAAACCAATTGGCTTCTGCCTACAAAGACCCTGACGCACCCTAGTGCGCATCGATGAGCTTGCAACTCAACATGAATTTCACTACAGAGCCGATAAGAAGAGGAATTAAACCTCTGTAAAAAGGACTACAGCCTAACGCTTCAACACTCAGCCATCTTACCCGTCACCTTCATCAACCGATGACTATTTTCCACTAACCATAAGGATATTGGCACCCTGTACCTCATCTTCGGGGCATGAGCAGGAATAGTCGGCACCGCACTCAGCCTATTAATCCGCGCAGAACTAGGACAACCAGGAACTCTCCTAGGCGACGACCAAATTTACAATGTAATCGTTACCGCTCACGCCTTTGTAATAAGCTTCTTTATAGTCATACCCATCATGATCGGAGGATTCGGCAACTGATTAGTCCCCCTCATAATCGGTGCCCCCGACATAGCATTCCCGCGAATAAACAACATAAGCTTTTGACTCCTCCCCCCATCATTCCTCCTCCTACTAGCCTCATCCACTGTAGAAGCTGGCGCCGGCACAGGCTGAACTGTCTACCCTCCCCTAGCAGGTAACCTTGCCCACGCCGGAGCTTCAGTAGACCTGGCTATCTTCTCACTCCACTTAGCCGGTATCTCCTCCATCCTTGGGGCCATCAACTTTATCACCACAGCCATCAACATAAAACCCCCCGCACTCTCACAATACCAAACCCCACTATTTGTCTGATCCGTACTAATTACCGCCATCCTACTCCTTCTATCACTCCCCGTACTCGCCGCCGGTATTACAATATTACTAACTGATCGAAACCTAAACACCACATTCTTCGACCCCGCTGGAGGAGGAGACCCAATCCTGTACCAACACCTATTCTGATTCTTCGGACACCCAGAAGTCTATATTCTGATCCTACCGGGGTTCGGAATCATCTCACACGTAGTCACGTACTACTCAGGCAAAAAGGAGCCCTTCGGCTACATGGGAATAGTCTGAGCCATACTATCCATCGGCTTCCTAGGATTCATCGTCTGAGCTCACCACATGTTTACAGTAGGAATAGACGTTGATACCCGAGCCTACTTTACATCAGCCACTATAATCATTGCCATCCCTACCGGAATCAAAGTATTTAGCTGACTAGCCACCCTGCACGGAGGAACAATCAAATGAGACCCCCCCAATACTATGAGCTCTAGGATTTATCTTCCTATTTACCATCGGAGGATTAACAGGAATCGTTCTTGCAAACTCTTCCCTAGACATCGCCCTGCACGACACGTACTACGTAGTTGCCCACTTCCACTACGTCCTATCCATAGGCGCCGTCTTTGCCATTCTAGCAGGATTTACTCACTGATTCCCACTACTCACTGGGTTTACCCTACACCAAACATGAGCAAAAGCCCACTTCGGGGTAATATTTACAGGAGTAAACCTAACGTTCTTCCCCCAGCACTTCCTAGGCCTAGCAGGAATACCCCGACGATACTCGGACTATCCCGACGCCTACACACTATGAAACACCATTTCCTCCATCGGCTCCCTAATCTCAATAGTAGCCGTAATCATACTAATATTCATCATCTGAGAAGCCTTTCCGGCCAAACGAAAAGTCCTACAACCAGAACTAACTACCACAAACGTTGAATGAATCCACGGCTGCCCTCCCCCATACCATACTTTCGAGGAACCGGCCTTCGTCCAAGTACAAGAAAGGAAGGAATCGAACCCTCACATGCTGGTTTCAAGCCAACTGCATTAACCGCTCATGCTTCTTTCTTATGAGACGTTAGTAAACCAATTACATAGCCTTGTCAAGACTAAATCACAGGTAAAAATCCTGTACATCTCATGTGGCCAACCACTCCCAACTAGGATTCCAAGACGCCTCATCACCCATCATAGAAGAACTCGTTGAATTCCACGACCACGCCCTAATCGTTGCTCTAGCTATCTGCAGCCTAGTTCTCTACCTTTTAGCCCACATACTAACAGAAAAACTCTCGTCCAATGCTGTAGACGCCCAAGAAGTAGAGCTGATCTGGACAATCCTACCTGCTATCGTCCTGGTACTCCTCGCCCTCCCATCCCTACAAATCCTCTACATAATGGACAAAATCGATGAACCAGACCTCACCCTAAAAGCCATCGGCCACCAATGATACTGAAGCTACGAATACACAGACTTCAAAGACCTATCATTCGACTCCTACATAGTGCCCACCCCAGACTTACCCAACGGCCACTTCCGACTGCTAGAAGTTGACCACCGCGTAGTTATCCCAATAGAATCCCCCATCCGCGTGATCATTACTGCAGGAGACGTACTCCACTCCTGAGCAGTCCCAACGCTCGGAGTTAAAACAGACGCAATCCCAGGCCGACTAAACCAAACTTCATTCATTACCACCCGGCCTGGGATTTTTTACGGACAATGCTCAGAAATTTGCGGGGCTAATCACAGCTACATACCCATTGTAGTAGAATCAACCCCACTCCCACATTTCGAGGCCTGATCGTCCCTTCTATCATCATCCTAATCATTAAGAAGCTATGCAACAGCACTAGCCTTTTAAGCTAGCCAAAGAGGGACTTCCCCCTCCTTAATGATATGCCACAGCTTAACCCCGCACCATGATTTTCAATCATAATTATAACCTGATTAACCCTAGCACTCCTCATCCAACCAAAACTACTAGCCTTCACCACAACCAACCCCCCATCAAATAAGACCTCCCTCACTACCAAACCCACACCATGATCCTGACCATGAACCTAAGCTTCTTTGACCAATTTTCCAGCCCCAATCTATTTGGCATCCCCTTAATCCTACTATCCCTACTCTTCCCAGCCCTACTATTCCCGTCCCCAAACAACCGATGAATCAACAACCGCCTTTCTACTATCCAAACATGACTCCTTCACCTAATCACAAAACAACTAATAGTCCCACTCAACAAAAATGGCCACAAATGAGCCATAATATTTACATCCCTAATAATCATACTTCTTACAATCAACCTTCTAGGCCTCCTTCCATATACATTCACCCCAACCACCCAACTATCTATGAACATAGCCCTAGCCTTCCCACTATGGCTCGCCACACTACTAACAGGCCTACGAAACCAACCATCAGCCTCTTTAGCCCACCTATTACCCGAAGGTACCCCTACACCCCTAATCCCCGCACTAATCCTGATCGAAACAACCAGCCTACTAATCCGCCCCCTAGCCCTCGGAGTCCGCCTTACAGCCAACCTTACAGCAGGACACTTACTCATCCAACTCATCTCTACAGCCTCCATTGCATTAATACCCACCCTTCCTGCAGTATCCATCCTAACAATAATCATCCTACTACTCCTAACCATCCTAGAAGTAGCAGTAGCCATAATCCAGGCCTACGTCTTCGTGCTCCTTCTAAGCCTATACTTACAAGAAAACATCTAATGGCACACCAAGCACACTCATACCACATAGTTGACCCAAGCCCTTGACCAATCTTCGGGGCAGCCGCCGCCCTACTCACAACCTCAGGATTAATCATGTGATTCCACTACAACTCATCCATACTACTAACCCTAGGCCTCATCTCAATACTCCTAGTAATACTCCAATGATGACGAGACATTGTACGAGAAAGCACCTTCCAAGGCCATCACACTCCCACAGTCCAAAAAGGCCTACGATACGGCATAATCCTTTTCATCACATCCGAAGCATTCTTCTTCTTAGGGTTCTTCTGAGCGTTCTTCCACTCGAGCCTGGCCCCAACCCCAGAACTAGGAGGCCAATGACCCCCAACAGGAATTAAACCACTCAACCCGATAGAAGTCCCCCTACTAAACACAGCCATCCTACTAGCCTCAGGCATTACCGTAACGTGAGCCCATCACAGCATCACAGAAGGAAACCGAAAACACGCCATCCACGCCCTAACCCTAACGATCCTCCTGGGATTCTACTTCACAGCCCTACAAGCAATAGAATACCACGAAGCCCCATTCTCAATCGCCGATAGCGTCTACGGATCTACCTTCTTCGTTGCCACTGGATTCCACGGACTCCACGTAATCATCGGATCCTCCTTCCTGACCGTCTGCCTCTTCCGACTGATCAAGTTCCACTTTACATCAGACCACCACTTCGGATTCGAGGCAGCAGCCTGATACTGACACTTCGTAGACGTCATCTGACTATTCCTCTACATAACCATCTACTGATGAGGATCTTGCTCTTCTAGTATATTAATTACAATTGACTTCCAATCTCTAGAATCTGGTATAAACCCAGAGGAGAGCAATGAACGCACTCATGTTCATATTCGCCCTATCATCAATCCTAAGCGCCGCCCTAACCGCATTAAACTTCTGACTCGCCCAAATAAACCCCGACTCAGAGAAACTCTCACCGTACGAATGTGGATTCGACCCACTTGGATCTGCTCGATTACCATTCTCAGTCCGATTCTTCCTCAGTAGCCATCCTGTTCGTCCTATTCGACCTAGAAATCGCCCTCCTACTCCCCCTGCCATGAGCCGTCCAACTCCAATCCCCCCTAATGACCCTCACCTGAACTGTAGTGATCCTCCTTCTCCTAACACTCGGACTGGCCTACGAGTGAATTCAAGGGGGCCTAGAATGAGCAGAATAACAGAAAGTTAGTCTAACCAAAAAGATAGCTGGTTTCGACCCAGCAGATTACAGCCAACCCTGTAACTTTCTTATGTCGCCCCTACATTTAAGCTTCTACTCAGCCTTCATTTTCAGCGGACTAGGACTAGCCTTCCACCGAACCCACCTAGTATCCGCCCTACTATGCCTTGAAAGCATAATATTATCGATATTCGTAGGCCTATCAATATGATCCATCGAAAACCAAGTCTCCTCATTCACCATGGTACCAATTCTCATGCTAACCTTCTCAGCGTGTGAGGCGGGCACAGGCCTGGCCATCCTAGTAGCCTCCACCCGCACACATGGCTCCGACCATCTACACAACCTAAACCTCCTGCAATGCTAAAAATCATCCTACCCACAATCATACTTCTTCCAACAGCCCTGCTGTCTCCACCAAAATTTCTATGGACTAACACCACCTTATACAGCCTCCTAATCGCTGCCCTAAGCCTACAGTGATTAATCCCAACCTACTACCCCTACAAATTTTTATCCAACTGAACAGGAATTGACCAAATCTCATCCCCCCTCCTAGTACTATCCTGCTGACTACTCCCACTCATAATCATAGCAAGCCAAAACCACCTGCAACAAGAACCCCTACAACGCAAACGAATCTTTATCTCAACCTTAGTCGCAGTCCAGCCATTCATCCTACTAGCCTTTTCCACCACAGAACTAGCACTATTTTACATCTCATTTGAAGCAACCCTCATTCCCACCCTAATCTTAATCACCCGATGGGGGAACCAACCAGAACGCCTAAGCGCTGGCATCTACCTGCTATTCTACACGCTAGTAAGCTCTCTACCCCTGCTAATCACAATCATACACCTATACGTGAAAATTGGCACCCTGCACCTGCCAACCCTACAACTAACCCACCCAACCCTATCCACCCCATGGACAGGAATACTATCAGGTCTAGCACTGCTCATAGCATTCATAGTAAAAGCCCCACTATACGGCCTACACCTCTGACTGCCAAAAGCCCACGTAGAAGCACCCATCGCAGGCTCAATACTCCTCGCCGCCCTACTACTAAAGCTAGGAGGATACGGAATTATACGAGTCACTCTATTTATGGGCCCACTGTCCAACCTCCTGCACTACCCCTTCCTAACCCTGGCCCTATGAGGCGCCCTAATGACTAGCTCAATCTGCCTACGACAGACAGACCTAAAATCACTAATCGCTTATTCATCCGTTAGCCACATAGGCCTAGTTATCGCCGCAGGAATAATCCAAACCCACTGATCATTCTCAGGGGCAATGATCCTAATAATTTCCCATGGACTAACTTCCTCCATACTATTCTGCCTAGCCAACACAAACTATGAACGTACGCACAGCCGAATTCTACTACTCACACGAGGCCTACAACCTCTCCTACCACTCATAGCTACCTGATGATTGCTGGCCAATCTAACAAACATAGCCTTACCCCCAACAACAAACCTCATAGCAGAGCTAACCATTATAATCACCTTATTCAACTGATCTGCCTTCACGATCATCCTAACAGGAATCGCAACCCTACTAACCGCCTCCTACACCTTATTCATACTACTAATGACCCAACGAGGCTCAATCCCCTCCCACATCACATCTATGCAAAACTCAACCACGCGAGAACACCTGCTCATAACACTCCACATTATCCCAATATTCCTCCTAATCCTCAAACCCGAACTGATCTCCGGAATCCCCTCATGCAAGTATAGTTTAAACCAAACATTAGACTGTGATTCTAAGAATAGAAGTTCAAACCTTCTTACCTGCCGAGGGGAGGGTTTAACCAACAAGAGCTGCTAACTCTTACATCTGAGCCTAAAACCTCAGCCCCCTTACTTTTAAAGGATAACAGCAATCCACTGGTCTTAGGAACCACCCATCTTGGTGCAAATCCAAGTAAAAGGAGTGAACCCCACACTACTAATCAACTCCCTCACACTACTCACGCTGACAATCCTCCTAACCCCAATCATCCTGCCATTTCTATTTAAAAACTTTAAAAACACCCCACAAGCCACCACCCGCGCTGTTAAAACCGCATTCCTAATTAGCCTAGCCCCTACAACCGCATTCATCTACTCGGGAGTAGAATCTGTCACCTGCCACTGGGAGTGAAAATTCATTATAAACTTTAAAATCCCCCTGAGCCTAAAAATAGACCAATACTCAATAACATTTCTTCCAATCGCCCTATTTGTAACATGATCAATCCTACAATTCGCCATATGATACATGGCCTCAGAGCCATACGTAACAAAATTTTTCACCTACCTACTGACATTCCTAGTCGCCATACTCCTCCTAACAACCGCAAACAACATATTCCTCCTATTCGTAGGCTGGGAAGGAGTACGAATCATGTCCTTCCTTCTCATCGGCTGATGACAAGGCCGAGCAGATGCCAACACCGCCGCCCTACGAGCCGTAATCTACAACCGAATCGGAGACATCGGACTGATCCTGAGCATAGCATGACTAGCTTCAACATTCAACACCTGAGAGATCCAACAAGCCGTACACCCCCACCAAACCCCAATCCTCCCCCTCATAGGATTAATCCTCGCAGCCGCAGGAAAATCCGCCCAATTTGGACTCCACCCATGACTGCCCGCAGCAATAGAAGGCCCCACCCCAGTATCAGCCCTACTGCACTCCAGTACCATAGTAGTAGCCGGAATCTTCCTGCTCATCCGCATGCACCCCCTGCTAGCCACCAACCAGACAGCCCTAACTGCCTGCCTATGCCTAGGTGCTCTATCAACCCTATTCGCTGCCACATGCGCCCTAACCCAAAATGACATCAAAAAAATCATTGCTTTCTCAACATCCAGCCAACTAGGACTAATAATAGTCACTATCGGACTAAACCTCCCACAACTAGCCTTCCTACACATCTCAACCCATGCCTTCTTTAAAGCCATACTATTCCTATGCTCAGGGTCTATCATCCACAACCTAAACGGAGAACAAGATATCCGAAAGATAGGAGGCCTACAGAAAATACTCCCAGTCACTACTTCCTGCCTAACCATCGGAAACCTGGCGCTGATAGGAACCCCATTCCTAGCCGGATTCTACTCAAAAGACCTCATCATCGAAAGCTTAAACACATCATACCTAAATACTTGAGCCCTACTCCTAACCCTTATAGCCACAGCATTCACCGCAACCTACAGCATCCGCATAACCATCCTAGTCCAAGCTGGACAAACCCGAATCCCCCCAATAGTATCAATAAACGAAAACAACCCACTAATCACCGCCCCCCTAACCCTACTCGCCCTAGGCAGCATTACAGCAGGAATAATCATTACCTCTTTCATCACACCAACCAAAACCCCCCCAATAACCATACCCCTCATCACCAAAACCGCTGCCATCCTCATAACAATCCTAGGAATCATCCTAGGCCCCTCATGTACAGGGCCACACCCCTCTAACGGCGCAAGCTTACATAGAAACATTATTAACAGACCTAGACAGATACAAAAACCCCTACAAGACCACGTATTAACTAACCCTGTTAACCCGACTCAGGAGCGCCTATAAGAGCGATTAAAATCTGTGAAAGGAACTCGGCAAATTAATAAGGCCCGACTGTTTACCAAAAACATAGCCTTCAGCAAATTAAACAAGTATTGAAGGTGATGCCTGCCCGGTGACTTAGGTTTAACGGCCGCGGTATCCTAACCGTGCAAAGATAGCGCAATCAATTGTCCCATAAATCGAGACTTGTATGAATGGCTAAACGAGGTCTTAACTGTCTCTCACAGATAATCAGTGAAATTGATCTCCCCGTGCAAAAGCGGGGATGTGAACATAAGACGAGAAGACCCTGTGGAACTTAAAAATCAACGACCACCGCGAATCCTCAATCAACCCCACTGGGGCCACTACCATCGCAGAGCCTGGTCGATATTTTTCGGTTGGGGCGACCTTGGAGGAGAACAAATCCTCCAAAAACAAGACCATACCTCTTTACCTAGAGCTACCCCTCAAAGTGCTAACAGTGACCAGACCCAATATAATTGATTAATGGACCAAGCTACCCCAGGGATAACAGCGCAATCCCCCTCAAGAGCCCATATCGACAGGGGGGTTTACGACCTCGATGTTGGATCAGGACATCCTAATGGTGCAGCCGCTATTAAGGGTTCGTTTGTTCAACGATTAACAGTCCTACGTGATCTGAGTTCAGACCGGAGCAATCCAGGTCGGTTTCTATCTATGACACACTCTCCCCAGTACGAAAGGACCGGGAAAGTGGGGCCAATACCACAAGCACGCCCCCCCCCTCTAAGCAGTGAAACCAACTAAACCGTGAAGAGGGCCTTCCCCCACCACTTTCAATCCTAGAAAAGGACCAGCTAGAGTGGCAGAGCCCGGCAAGTGCAGAAGGCTTAAGCCCTTTCCCCAGAGGTTCAAATCCTCTCCCTAGCTTCACCCATGATTCAAATAACAACACTAAGCTGCCTCATTATATCCCTCCTATACATCATCCCAATCCTGATTGCCGTAGCCTTCCTAACCCTAGTAGAACGGAAAACCCTAAACTACATACAATCCCGCAAAGGCCCTAACGTTGTCGGGCCTTTTGGCCTACTTCAACCATTTGCGGACGGACTGAAACTATTTACCAAAGAGCCCATCCGACCCTCTACCTCTTCCCCACTTCTATTCATTCTGATACCAATACTAGCCCTTGTCCTAGCCCTCACCACTTGAGCACCACTACCACTCCCATTTCCCCTAGCAGATCTAAACCTCGGAGTTCTCTTCCTAATAGCCATGTCAAGCCTAGCCGTCTACTCAGTCCTATGATCAGGCTGAGCCTCGAACTCAAAATACGCACTAATCGGAGCCCTACGGGCAGTAGCACAGACCATTTCATACGAAGTGACACTGGCCATAATCCTGCTATCAATAATCATACTAAGCGGAAGCTACACACTCAGCTCCTTTGCCGTCGCACAGGAGCCTCTATACTTCATTTTCTCCTCATGACCCCTAGCATTAATATGATACGTATCCACCCTAGCAGAGACAATCCGAGCTCCTTTTGACCTCACAGAGGGTGAATCTGAGCTAGTCTCAGGGTTTAACGTTGAATACGCCGCAGGACCCTTCGCCTTATTCTTCCTAGCTGAATATGCGAACATTATGCTAATAAATACACTTACAGCCATCATATTCCTAAACCCAAGCGCCCTAGGGCCACCCACAGAACTATTCCCCGTCATCCTAGCCACAAAAGTCCTCCTACTATCTTCTGGTTTCTTATGGGTCCGAGCTTCATACCCACGATTCCGATATGACCAACTAATGCACCTACTATGAAAAAACTTCCTACCCCTCACACTAGCTCTGTGCCTCTGACACATCAGCATACCTATCTGCTATGCAGGCCTACCTCCTTACATAAGGAAATGTGCCTGAACTACAAAGGGTCACTATGATAAAGTGAACATAGAGGTATAACAGCCCTCTCATTTCCTGTTGACCTTAGAAAAGTAGGAATTGAACCCACACAAGAGAAATCAAAATTCTCCATACTTCCCTTATATTATTTTCTAGTAGAGTCAGCTAATCAAGCTATCGGGCCCATACCCCGAAAATGATGGTTTAACCCCCTCCTCTACTAATGAACCCTTACGCGACCCCAATCATAACCTTCAGCCTCATCTTGGGCACCACAATCACAATTTCCAGCAACCACTGAGTTCTGGCCTGGACAGGACTGGAGATCAACACACTAGCCATCATTCCCCTAATTGCCAAATCCCACCACCCACGAGCAGTAGAAGCCGCAACGAAATACTTCCTAACCCAAGCAGCTGCTTCCGCCCTGGTCCTATTCTCTAGCATAACCAATGCCTGAGTCACCGGCCAATGAGACATCACACAAATAAACCACCCAACCTCCTGTCTACTACTGACAGCAGCAATCGCTATTAAACTGGGCCTTGTGCCATTTCACTTCTGATTCCCAGAAGTACTACAAGGATCGCCACTAATAACAGCCCTGCTACTCTCGACCCTCATAAAATTCCCCCCACTAACCCTGCTCCTACTAACATCCAAATCCCTCGACCCAGCTCTACTCACCGCCATGGCCCTAGCCTCAACAGCACTAGGAGGCTGAATAGGACTGAACCAAACACAAACACGCAAAATCCTAGCCTTCTCGTCCATCTCCCACTTAGGCTGAATCGCCATCATCCTAGTTTACAGCCCCAAATTGGCCTTACTTACCTTCTACCTATACACAATCATAACATCAGCCGTATTCCTAGCCCTTAACAAAATCAAAGCCCTTAACCTATCCATGATCACAACCTCATGAACAAAAACCCCAGTGCTAAACGCCACCCTAATACTAGTACTTTTATCCCTAGCAGGCCTCCCCCCATTAACAGGCTTTATACCAAAGTGACTTATCATCCAAGAACTAACTAAACAGGAAATAACACCAGCAGCCATGGCAATTGCCATGCTATCACTGCTCAGCCTCTTCTTCTACCTACGCCTCGCATACCACTCAACAATTACCCTTCCCCCCAACTCCTCTAACCACATAAAACAATGATACACTAGCAAAGCCCCAAGCACACCTACTGCGGTCCTTGCCTCACTATCAATCCTCTTACTTCCCCTGTCCCCAATAATACATGCCATTGTCTAGAAACTTAGGATAACACCCCAAACCGAAGGCCTTCAAAGCCTTAAATAAGAGTTAAACCCTCTTAGTTTCTGCACATTAAGACTTACAGAATATTAACCTGTATCTTCTGAATGCAAGTCAGACGCTTTAATTAAGCTAAAGCCTCCCTAGACAGATGGGCTTCGATCCCACAAAACTCTAGTTAACAGCTAAATGCCTAAACCAATTGGCTTCTGCCTACAAAGACCCTGACGCACCCTAGTGCGCATCGATGAGCTTGCAACTCAACATGAATTTCACTACAGAGCCGATAAGAAGAGGAATTAAACCTCTGTAAAAAGGACTACAGCCTAACGCTTCAACACTCAGCCATCTTACCCGTCACCTTCATCAACCGATGACTATTTTCCACTAACCATAAGGATATTGGCACCCTGTACCTCATCTTCGGGGCATGAGCAGGAATAGTCGGCACCGCACTCAGCCTATTAATCCGCGCAGAACTAGGACAACCAGGAACTCTCCTAGGCGACGACCAAATTTACAATGTAATCGTTACCGCTCACGCCTTTGTAATAAGCTTCTTTATAGTCATACCCATCATGATCGGAGGATTCGGCAACTGATTAGTCCCCCTCATAATCGGTGCCCCCGACATAGCATTCCCGCGAATAAACAACATAAGCTTTTGACTCCTCCCCCCATCATTCCTCCTCCTACTAGCCTCATCCACTGTAGAAGCTGGCGCTGGCACAGGCTGAACTGTCTACCCTCCCCTAGCAGGTAACCTTGCCCACGCCGGAGCTTCAGTAGACCTGGCTATCTTCTCACTCCACTTAGCCGGTATCTCCTCCATCCTTGGGGCCATCAACTTTATCACCACAGCCATCAACATAAAACCCCCCGCACTCTCACAATACCAAACCCCACTATTTGTCTGATCCGTACTAATTACCGCCATCCTACTCCTTCTATCACTCCCCGTACTCGCCGCCGGTATTACAATATTACTAACTGATCGAAACCTAAACACCACATTCTTCGACCCCGCTGGAGGAGGAGACCCAATCCTGTATCAACACCTATTCTGATTCTTCGGACACCCAGAAGTCTATATTCTGATCCTACCGGGGTTCGGAATCATCTCACACGTAGTCACGTACTACTCAGGCAAAAAGGAGCCCTTCGGCTACATGGGAATAGTCTGAGCCATACTATCCATCGGCTTCCTAGGATTCATCGTCTGAGCTCACCACATGTTTACAGTAGGAATAGACGTTGATACCCGAGCCTACTTTACATCAGCCACTATAATCATTGCCATCCCTACCGGAATCAAAGTATTTAGCTGACTAGCCACCCTGCACGGAGGAACAATCAAATGAGACCCCCCCCCCAATACTATGAGCTCTAGGATTTATCTTCCTATTTACCATCGGAGGATTAACAGGAATCGTTCTTGCAAACTCTTCCCTAGACATCGCCCTGCACGACACGTACTACGTAGTTGCCCACTTCCACTACGTCCTATCCATAGGCGCCGTCTTTGCCATTCTAGCAGGATTTACTCACTGATTCCCACTACTCACTGGGTTTACCCTACACCAAACATGAGCAAAAGCCCACTTCGGGGTAATATTTACAGGAGTAAACCTAACGTTCTTCCCCCAGCACTTCCTAGGCCTAGCAGGAATACCCCGACGATACTCGGACTATCCCGACGCCTACACACTATGAAACACCATTTCCTCCTAGTCCTAGGACTTAGAGAAACTCCAGTACTAAAAATAGTAAACACAAGCAATAATTTCATATACTTCACTCTCACTCACCACTCAACTATCAGCTAACCACACCCCCGTCCACATAGCTTAACACAAAGCATGGCACTGAAGTTGCCAAGATGGCATAAAACATGCCTGCGGACAAAAGACTTAGTCCTAACCTTACGGTTGGTTTTTGCTAAATATATACATGCAAGTATCCGCGCCCCAGTGTAAACGCCCTCGACCACCTACCCCCATACAGGCCTTGAGGAGCGGGTATCAGGCACACCCAAGTAGTAGCCCAAGACGCCTCGCTAAGCCACGCCCCCACGGGTATTCAGCAGTAATTAACATTAAGCAATGAGTGCAAACTTGACTTAGTTATAGCAACAGCCTAACTTCAAGGGTTGGTAAATCTTGTGCCAGCCACCGCGGTCATACAAGAAACCCAAATCAACCGTCCTATTGACACGGCGTAAAGAGTGGTAAAATGCCTATCCTAGCTAACTAAGATCAAAATGCAACTGAGCTGTCATAAGCCCAAGATGCACCTAAACACACCATTAAGATGATCTTAGGAACTAACGACTGATTTAAACCCACGAAAGCCAGGGCCCAAACTGGGATTAGATACCCCACTATGCCTGGCCCTAAATCTTGATACTTACTTTACCGAAGTATCCGCCAGAGAACTACGAGCACAAACGCTTAAAACTCTAAGGACTTGGCGGTGCCCCAAACCCACCTAGAGGAGCCTGTTCTACAATCGATAATCCCCGATTAACCCAACCACCCCTTGCCAACACAGCCTACATACCGCCGTCGCCAGCCCACCTCGAATGAGAGCACAACAGTGGACACAATAGCACCCCGCTAATAAGACAGGTCAAGGTATAGCCTATGGAGTGGAAGAAATGGGCTACATTCCCCATTCATAGGGCACACGGAAAGAAGCGTGAAACCACTTCTGGAAGGCGGATTTAGCAGTAAAGTGGGACAATAGAGCCTACTTTAAGCCGGCCCTGGGGCACGTACATACCGCCCGTCACCCTCCTCAAAAGCCACATCCCACATAACTAATACCATAAATACGCTGAAGATGAGGTAAGTCGTAACAAGGTAAGTGTACCGGAAGGTGTACTTAGAATATCAAGACGTAGCTATAACACCAAAGCACTCAGCTTACACCTGAAAGATATCTACTAGACCGGATCGTCTTGAAGCCCCCCCTCTAGCTCAACCACACAAATAGTACACCAAAACTAAAGAATTTACTAAACTAATTAAAGTAAAGCATTTTACAGTCTTAGTATAGGCGATAGAAAAGACACTTAGACGCGATAGAGACCCCAGTACCGTAAGGGAAAGATGAAATAGCAGTGAAACAATCAAAGCGACAGACAGCAAAGATCAACCCTTGTACCTTTTGCATCATGGTTTAGCGAGAACAACCAAGCAAAGTGAACTAAAGTTTGCCCCCCCGAAACCCAAGTGAGCTACTTTCAAGCAGTTAAAGAGAGCGAACCCGTCTCTGTTGCAAAAGAGTGGGATGACTTGTCAGTAGAGGTGAAAAGCCAACCGAGCTGGGTGATAGCTGGTTACCTGTGAAACGAATCTAAGTTCCCCCTTAATCCTCCCTACCGGACATCCTGAACCCTAATGAGATGATTAAGAGCTATTTAATGGAGGGACAGCTCCATTAAAAAAGGACACAACCTCGACTAGCGGATAATTCTTACTACTGATCCTACGGTGGGCCCTAAAGCAGCCATCAAAAAAGAGTGCGTCAAAGCTCCACCACCTAAAAATACCAAAATAAGATGATTCCCTTATCACAAACAGGTCAACCTATGAATATAGGAGAATTAATGCTAAAATAAGTAACTCAGGGCCACACCCCTCTAACGGCGCAAGCTTACATAGAAACATTATTAACAGACCTAGACAGATACAAAAACCCCTACAAGACCACGTATTAACTAACCCTGTTAACCCGACTCAGGAGCGCCTATAAGAGCGATTAAAATCTGTGAAAGGAACTCGGCAAATTAATAAGGCCCGACTGTTTACCAAAAACATAGCCTTCAGCAAATTAAACAAGTATTGAAGGTGATGCCTGCCCGGTGACTTAGGTTTAACGGCCGCGGTATCCTAACCGTGCAAAGATAGCGCAATCAATTGTCCCATAAATCGAGACTTGTATGAATGGCTAAACGAGGTCTTAACTGTCTCTCACAGATAATCAGTGAAATTGATCTCCCCGTGCAAAAGCGGGGATGTGAACATAAGACGAGAAGACCCTGTGGAACTTAAAAATCAACGACCACCGCGAATCCTCAATCAACCCCACTGGGGCCACTACCATCGCAGAGCCTGGTCGATATTTTTCGGTTGGGGCGACCTTGGAGGAGAACAAATCCTCCAAAAACAAGACCATACCTCTTTACCTAGAGCTACCCCTCAAAGTGCTAACAGTGACCAGACCCAATATAATTGATTAATGGACCAAGCTACCCCAGGGATAACAGCGCAATCCCCCTCAAGAGCCCATATCGACAGGGGGGTTTACGACCTCGATGTTGGATCAGGACATCCTAATGGTGCAGCCGCTATTAAGGGTTCGTTTGTTCAACGATTAACAGTCCTACGTGATCTGAGTTCAGACCGGAACAATCCAGGTCGGTTTCTATCTATGACACACTCTCCCCAGTACGAAAGGACCGGGAAAGTGGGGCCAATACCACAAGCACGCCCCCCCCCCTCTAAGCAGTGAAACCAACTAAACCGTGAAGAGGGCCTTCCCCCACCACTTTCAATCCTAGAAAAGGACCAGCTAGAGTGGCAGAGCCCGGCAAGTGCAGAAGGCTTAAGCCCTTTCCCCAGAGGTTCAAATCCTCTCCCTAGCTTCACCCATGATTCAAATAACAACACTAAGCTGCCTCATTATATCCCTCCTATACATCATCCCAATCCTGATTGCCGTAGCCTTCCTAACCCTAGTAGAACGGAAAATCCTAAGCTACATACAATCCCGCAAAGGCCCTAACGTTGTCGGGCCTTTTGGCCTACTTCAACCATTTGCGGACGGACTGAAACTATTTACCAAAGAGCCCATCCGACCCTCTACCTCTTCCCCACTTCTATTCATTCTGATACCAATACTAGCCCTTGTCCTAGCCCTCACCACTTGAGCACCACTACCACTCCCATTTCCCCTAGCAGATCTAAACCTCGGAGTTCTCTTCCTAATAGCCATGTCAAGCCTAGCCGTCTACTCAGTCCTATGATCAGGCTGAGCCTCGAACTCAAAATACGCACTAATCGGAGCCCTACGGGCAGTAGCACAGACCATTTCATACGAAGTGACACTGGCCATAATCCTGCTATCAATAATCATACTAAGCGGAAGCTACACACTCAGCTCCTTTGCCGTCGCACAGGAGCCTCTATACTTCATTTTCTCCTCATGACCCCTAGCATTAATATGATACGTATCCACCCTAGCAGAGACAATCCGAGCTCCTTTTGACCTCACAGAGGGTGAATCTGAGCTAGTCTCAGGGTTTAACGTTGAATACGCCGCAGGACCCTTCGCCTTATTCTTCCTAGCTGAATATGCGAACATTATGCTAATAAATACACTTACAGCCATCATATTCCTAAACCCAAGCGCCCTAGGGCCACCCACAGAACTATTCCCCGTCATCCTAGCCACAAAAGTCCTCCTACTATCTTCTGGTTTCTTATGGGTCCGAGCTTCATACCCACGATTCCGATATGACCAACTAATGCACCTACTATGAAAAAACTTCCTACCCCTCACACTAGCTCTGTGCCTCTGACACATCAGCATACCTATCTGCTATGCAGGCCTACCTCCTTACATAAGGAAATGTGCCTGAACTACAAAGGGTCACTATGATAAAGTGAACATAGAGGTATAACAGCCCTCTCATTTCCTGTTGACCTTAGAAAAGTAGGAATTGAACCCACACAAGAGAAATCAAAATTCTCCATACTTCCCTTATATTATTTTCTAGTAGAGTCAGCTAATCAAGCTATCGGGCCCATACCCCGAAAATGATGGTTTAACCCCCTCCTCTACTAATGAACCCTTACGCGACCCCAATCATAACCTTCAGCCTCATCTTGGGCACCACAATCACAATTTCCAGCAACCACTGAGTTCTGGCCTGGACAGGACTGGAGATCAACACACTAGCCATCATTCCCCTAATTGCCAAATCCCACCACCCACGAGCAGTAGAAGCCGCAACGAAATACTTCCTAACCCAAGCAGCTGCTTCCGCCCTGGTCCTATTCTCTAGCATAACCAATGCCTGAGTCACCGGCCAATGAGACATCACACAAATAAACCACCCAACCTCCTGTCTACTACTGACAGCAGCAATCGCTATTAAACTGGGCCTTGTGCCATTTCACTTCTGATTCCCAGAAGTACTACAAGGATCGCCACTAATAACAGCCCTGCTACTCTCGACCCTCATAAAATTCCCCCCACTAACCCTGCTCCTACTAACATCCAAATCCCTCGACCCAGCTCTACTCACCGCCATGGCCCTAGCCTCAACAGCACTAGGAGGCTGAATAGGACTGAACCAAACACAAACACGCAAAATCCTAGCCTTCTCGTCCATCTCCCACTTAGGCTGAATCGCCATCATCCTAGTTTACAGCCCCAAATTGGCCTTACTTACCTTCTACCTATACACAATCATAACATCAGCCGTATTCCTAGCCCTTAACAAAATCAAAGCCCTTAACCTATCCATGATCACAACCTCATGAACAAAAACCCCAGTGCTAAACGCCACCCTAATACTAGTACTTTTATCCCTAGCAGGCCTCCCCCCATTAACAGGCTTTATACCAAAGTGACTTATCATCCAAGAACTAACTAAACAGGAAATAACACCAGCAGCCATGGCAATTGCCATGCTATCACTGCTCAGCCTCTTCTTCTACCTACGCCTCGCATACCACTCAACAATTACCCTTCCCCCCAACTCCTCTAACCACATAAAACAATGATACACTAGCAAAGCCCCAAGCACACCTACTGCGGTCCTTGCCTCACTATCAATCCTCTTACTTCCCCTGTCCCCAATAATACATGCCATTGTCTAGAAACTTAGGATAACACCCCAAACCGAAGGCCTTCAAAGCCTTAAATAAGAGTTAAACCCTCTTAGTTTCTGCACATTAAGACTTACAGAATATTAACCTGTATCTTCTGAATGCAAGTCAGACGCTTTAATTAAGCTAAAGCCTCCCTAGACAGATGGGCTTCGATCCCACAAAACTCTAGTTAACAGCTAAATGCCTAAACCAATTGGCTTCTGCCTACAAAGACCCTGACGCACCCTAGTGCGCATCGATGAGCTTGCAACTCAACATGAATTTCACTACAGAGCCGATAAGAAGAGGAATTAAACCTCTGTAAAAAGGACTACAGCCTAACGCTTCAACACTCAGCCATCTTACCCGTCACCTTCATCAACCGATGACTATTTTCCACTAACCATAAGGATATTGGCACCCTGTACCTCATCTTCGGGGCATGAGCAGGAATAGTCGGCACCGCACTCAGCCTATTAATCCGCGCAGAACTAGGACAACCAGGAACTCTCCTAGGCGACGACCAAATTTACAATGTAATCGTTACCGCTCACGCCTTTGTAATAAGCTTCTTTATAGTCATACCCATCATGATCGGAGGATTCGGCAACTGATTAGTCCCCCTCATAATCGGTGCCCCCGACATAGCATTCCCGCGAATAAACAACATAAGCTTTTGACTCCTCCCCCCATCATTCCTCCTCCTACTAGCCTCATCCACTGTAGAAGCTGGCGCTGGCACAGGCTGAACTGTCTACCCTCCCCTAGCAGGTAACCTTGCCCACGCCGGAGCTTCAGTAGACCTGGCTATCTTCTCACTCCACTTAGCCGGTATCTCCTCCATCCTTGGGGCCATCAACTTTATCACCACAGCCATCAACATAAAACCCCCCGCACTCTCACAATACCAAACCCCACTATTTGTCTGATCCGTACTAATTACCGCCATCCTACTCCTTCTATCACTCCCCGTACTCGCCGCCGGTATTACAATATTACTAACTGATCGAAACCTAAACACCACATTCTTCGACCCCGCTGGAGGAGGAGACCCAATCCTGTATCAACACCTATTCTGATTCTTCGGACACCCAGAAGTCTATATTCTGATCCTACCGGGGTTCGGAATCATCTCACACGTAGTCACGTACTACTCAGGCAAAAAGGAGCCCTTCGGCTACATGGGAATAGTCTGAGCCATACTATCCATCGGCTTCCTAGGATTCATCGTCTGAGCTCACCACATGTTTACAGTAGGAATAGACGTTGATACCCGAGCCTACTTTACATCAGCCACTATAATCATTGCCATCCCTACCGGAATCAAAGTATTTAGCTGACTAGCCACCCTGCACGGAGGAACAATCAAATGAGACCCCCCCCCCAATACTATGAGCTCTAGGATTTATCTTCCTATTTACCATCGGAGGATTAACAGGAATCGTTCTTGCAAACTCTTCCCTAGACATCGCCCTGCACGACACGTACTACGTAGTTGCCCACTTCCACTACGTCCTATCCATAGGCGCCGTCTTTGCCATTCTAGCAGGATTTACTCACTGATTCCCACTACTCACTGGGTTTACCCTACACCAAACATGAGCAAAAGCCCACTTCGGGGTAATATTTACAGGAGTAAACCTAACGTTCTTCCCCCAGCACTTCCTAGGCCTAGCAGGAATACCCCGACGATACTCGGACTATCCCGACGCCTACACACTATGAAACACCATTTCCTCCTAGTCCTAGGACTTAGAGAAACTCCAGTACTAAAAATAGTAAACACAAGCAATAATTTCATATACTTCACTCTCACTCACCACTCAACTATCAGCTAACCACACCCCCGTCCACATAGCTTAACACAAAGCATGGCACTGAAGTTGCCAAGATGGCATAAAACATGCCTGCGGACAAAAGACTTAGTCCTAACCTTACGGTTGGTTTTTGCTAAATATATACATGCAAGTATCCGCGCCCCAGTGTAAACGCCCTCGACCACCTACCCCCATACAGGCCTTGAGGAGCGGGTATCAGGCACACCCAAGTAGTAGCCCAAGACGCCTCGCTAAGCCACGCCCCCACGGGTATTCAGCAGTAATTAACATTAAGCAATGAGTGCAAACTTGACTTAGTTATAGCAACAGCCTAACTTCAAGGGTTGGTAAATCTTGTGCCAGCCACCGCGGTCATACAAGAAACCCAAATCAACCGTCCTATTGACACGGCGTAAAGAGTGGTAAAATGCCTATCCTAGCTAACTAAGATCAAAATGCAACTGAGCTGTCATAAGCCCAAGATGCACCTAAACACACCATTAAGATGATCTTAGGAACTAACGACTGATTTAAACCCACGAAAGCCAGGGCCCAAACTGGGATTAGATACCCCACTATGCCTGGCCCTAAATCTTGATACTTACTTTACCGAAGTATCCGCCAGAGAACTACGAGCACAAACGCTTAAAACTCTAAGGACTTGGCGGTGCCCCAAACCCACCTAGAGGAGCCTGTTCTACAATCGATAATCCCCGATTAACCCAACCACCCCTTGCCAACACAGCCTACATACCGCCGTCGCCAGCCCACCTCGAATGAGAGCACAACAGTGGACACAATAGCACCCCGCTAATAAGACAGGTCAAGGTATAGCCTATGGAGTGGAAGAAATGGGCTACATTCCCCATTCATAGGGCACACGGAAAGAAGCGTGAAACCACTTCTGGAAGGCGGATTTAGCAGTAAAGTGGGACAATAGAGCCTACTTTAAGCCGGCCCTGGGGCACGTACATACCGCCCGTCACCCTCCTCAAAAGCCACATCCCACATAACTAATACCATAAATACGCTGAAGATGAGGTAAGTCGTAACAAGGTAAGTGTACCGGAAGGTGTACTTAGAATATCAAGACGTAGCTATAACACCAAAGCACTCAGCTTACACCTGAAAGATATCTACTAGACCGGATCGTCTTGAAGCCCCCCCTCTAGCTCAACCACACAAATAGTACACCAAAACTAAAGAATTTACTAAACTAATTAAAGTAAAGCATTTTACAGTCTTAGTATAGGCGATAGAAAAGACACTTAGACGCGATAGAGACCCCAGTACCGTAAGGGAAAGATGAAATAGCAGTGAAACAATCAAAGCGACAGACAGCAAAGATCAACCCTTGTACCTTTTGCATCATGGTTTAGCGAGAACAACCAAGCAAAGTGAACTAAAGTTTGCCCCCCCGAAACCCAAGTGAGCTACTTTCAAGCAGTTAAAGAGAGCGAACCCGTCTCTGTTGCAAAAGAGTGGGATGACTTGTCAGTAGAGGTGAAAAGCCAACCGAGCTGGGTGATAGCTGGTTACCTGTGAAACGAATCTAAGTTCCCCCTTAATCCTCCCTACCGGACATCCTGAACCCTAATGAGATGATTAAGAGCTATTTAATGGAGGGACAGCTCCATTAAAAAAGGACACAACCTCGACTAGCGGATAATTCTTACTACTGATCCTACCGTGGGCCCTAAAGCAGCCATCAAAAAAGAGTGCGTCAAAGCTCCACCACCTAAAAATACCAAAATAAGATGATTCCCTTATCACAAACAGGTCAACCTATGAATATAGGAGAATTAATGCTAAAATAAGTAACTCAGGGCCACACCCCTCTAACGGCGCAAGCTTACATAGAAACATTATTAACAGACCTAGACAGATACAAAAACCCCTACAAGACCACGTATTAACTAACCCTGTTAACCCGACTCAGGAGCGCCTATAAGAGCGATTAAAATCTGTGAAAGGAACTCGGCAAATTAATAAGGCCCGACTGTTTACCAAAAACATAGCCTTCAGCAAATTAAACAAGTATTGAAGGTGATGCCTGCCCGGTGACTTAGGTTTAACGGCCGCGGTATCCTAACCGTGCAAAGGTAGCGCAATCAATTGTCCCATAAATCGAGACTTGTATGAATGGCTAAACGAGGTCTTAACTGTCTCTCACAGATAATCAGTGAAATTGATCTCCCCGTGCAAAAGCGGGGATGTGAACATAAGACGAGAAGACCCTGTGGAACTTAAAAATCAACGACCACCGCGAATCCTCAATCAACCCCACTGGGGCCACTACCATCGCAGAGCCTGGTCGATATTTTTCGGTTGGGGCGACCTTGGAGGAGAACAAATCCTCCAAAAACAAGACCATACCTCTTTACCTAGAGCTACCCCTCAAAGTGCTAACAGTGACCAGACCCAATATAATTGATTAATGGACCAAGCTACCCCAGGGATAACAGCGCAATCCCCCTCAAGAGCCCATATCGACAGGGGGGTTTACGACCTCGATGTTGGATCAGGACATCCTAATGGTGCAGCCGCTATTAAGGGTTCGTTTGTTCAACGATTAACAGTCCTACGTGATCTGAGTTCAGACCGGAACAATCCAGGTCGGTTTCTATCTATGACACACTCTCCCCAGTACGAAAGGACCGGGAAAGTGGGGCCAATACCACAAGCACGCCCCCCCCCCTCTAAGCAGTGAAACCAACTAAACCGTGAAGAGGGCCTTCCCCCACCACTTTCAATCCTAGAAAAGGACCAGCTAGAGTGGCAGAGCCCGGCAAGTGCAGAAGGCTTAAGCCCTTTCCCCAGAGGTTCAAATCCTCTCCCTAGCTTCACCCATGATTCAAATAACAACACTAAGCTGCCTCATTATATCCCTCCTATACATCATCCCAATCCTGATTGCCGTAGCCTTCCTAACCCTAGTAGAACGGAAAATCCTAAGCTACATACAATCCCGCAAAGGCCCTAACGTTGTCGGGCCTTTTGGCCTACTTCAACCATTTGCGGACGGACTGAAACTATTTACCAAAGAGCCCATCCGACCCTCTACCTCTTCCCCACTTCTATTCATTCTGATACCAATACTAGCCCTTGTCCTAGCCCTCACCACTTGAGCACCACTACCACTCCCATTTCCCCTAGCAGATCTAAACCTCGGAGTTCTCTTCCTAATAGCCATGTCAAGCCTAGCCGTCTACTCAGTCCTATGATCAGGCTGAGCCTCGAACTCAAAATACGCACTAATCGGAGCCCTACGGGCAGTAGCACAGACCATTTCATACGAAGTGACACTGGCCATAATCCTGCTATCAATAATCATACTAAGCGGAAGCTACACACTCAGCTCCTTTGCCGTCGCACAGGAGCCTCTATACTTCATTTTCTCCTCATGACCCCTAGCAATAATATGATACGTATCCACCCTAGCAGAGACAAACCGAGCTCCTTTTGACCTCACAGAGGGCGAATCTGAGCTAGTCTCAGGGTTTAACGTTGAATACGCCGCAGGACCCTTCGCCTTATTCTTCCTAGCTGAATATGCGAACATTATGCTAATAAATACACTTACAGCCATCATATTCCTAAACCCAAGCGCCCTAGGGCCACCCACAGAACTATTCCCCGTCATCCTAGCCACAAAAGTCCTCCTACTATCTTCTGGTTTCTTATGGGTCCGAGCTTCATACCCACGATTCCGATATGACCAACTAATGCACCTACTATGAAAAAACTTCCTACCCCTCACACTAGCTCTGTGCCTCTGACACATCAGCATACCTATCTGCTATGCAGGCCTACCTCCTTACATAAGGAAATGTGCCTGAACTACAAAGGGTCACTATGATAAAGTGAACATAGAGGTATAACAGCCCTCTCATTTCCTGTTGACCTTAGAAAAGTAGGAATTGAACCCACACAAGAGAAATCAAAATTCTCCATACTTCCCTTATATTATTTTCTAGTAGAGTCAGCTAATCAAGCTATCGGGCCCATACCCCGAAAATGATGGTTTAACCCCCTCCTCTACTAATGAACCCTTACGCGACCCCAATCATAACCTTCAGCCTCATCTTGGGCACCACAATCACAATTTCCAGCAACCACTGAGTTCTGGCCTGGACAGGACTGGAGATCAACGCACTAGCCATCATTCCCCTAATTGCCAAATCCCACCACCCACGAGCAGTAGAAGCCGCAACGAAATACTTCCTAACCCAAGCAGCTGCTTCCGCCCTGGTCCTATTCTCTAGCATAACCAATGCCTGAGTCACCGGCCAATGAGACATCACACAAATAAACCACCCAACCTCCTGTCTACTACTGACAGCAGCAATCGCTATTAAACTGGGCCTAGTGCCATTTCACTTCTGATTCCCAGAAGTACTACAAGGATCGCCACTAATAACAGCCCTGCTACTCTCGACCCTCATAAAATTCCCCCCACTAACCCTGCTCCTACTAACATCCAAATCCCTCGACCCAGCTCTACTCACCGCCATGGCCCTAGCCTCAACAGCACTAGGAGGCTGAATAGGACTGAACCAAACACAAACACGCAAAATCCTAGCCTTCTCGTCCATCTCCCACTTAGGCTGAATCGCCATCATCCTAGTTTACAGCCCCAAATTGGCCTTACTTACCTTCTACCTATACACAATCATAACATCAGCCGTATTCCTAGCCCTTAACAAAATCAAAGCCCTTAACCTATCCATGATCACAACCTCATGAACAAAAACCCCAGTGCTAAACGCCACCCTAATACTAGTACTTTTATCCCTAGCAGGCCTCCCCCCATTAACAGGCTTTATACCAAAGTGACTTATCATCCAAGAACTAACTAAACAGGAAATAACACCAGCAGCCATGGCAATTGCCATGCTATCACTGCTCAGCCTCTTCTTCTACCTACGCCTCGCATACCACTCAACAATTACCCTTCCCCCCAACTCCTCTAACCACATAAAACAATGATACACTAGCAAAGCCCCAAGCACACCTACTGCGGTCCTTGCCTCACTATCAATCCTCTTACTTCCCCTGTCCCCAATAATACATGCCATTGTCTAGAAACTTAGGATAACACCCCAAACCGAAGGCCTTCAAAGCCTTAAATAAGAGTTAAACCCTCTTAGTTTCTGCACATTAAGACTTACAGAATATTAACCTGTATCTTCTGAATGCAAGTCAGACGCTTTAATTAAGCTAAAGCCTCCCTAGACAGATGGGCTTCGATCCCACAAAACTCTAGTTAACAGCTAAATGCCTAAACCAATTGGCTTCTGCCTACAAAGACCCTGACGCACCCTAGTGCGCATCGATGAGCTTGCAACTCAACATGAATTTCACTACAGAGCCGATAAGAAGAGGAATTAAACCTCTGTAAAAAGGACTACAGCCTAACGCTTCAACACTCAGCCATCTTACCCGTCACCTTCATCAACCGATGACTATTTTCCACTAACCATAAGGATATTGGCACCCTGTACCTCATCTTCGGGGCATGAGCAGGAATAGTCGGCACCGCACTCAGCCTATTAATCCGCGCAGAACTAGGACAACCAGGAACTCTCCTAGGCGACGACCAAATTTACAATGTAATCGTTACCGCTCACGCCTTTGTAATAAGCTTCTTTATAGTCATACCCATCATGATCGGAGGATTCGGCAACTGATTAGTCCCCCTCATAATCGGTGCCCCCGACATAGCATTCCCGCGAATAAACAACATAAGCTTTTGACTCCTCCCCCCATCATTCCTCCTCCTACTAGCCTCATCCACTGTAGAAGCTGGCGCTGGCACAGGCTGAACTGTCTACCCTCCCCTAGCAGGTAACCTTGCCCACGCCGGAGCTTCAGTAGACCTGGCTATCTTCTCACTCCACTTAGCCGGTATCTCCTCCATCCTTGGGGCCATCAACTTTATCACCACAGCCATCAACATAAAACCCCCCGCACTCTCACAATACCAAACCCCACTATTTGTCTGATCCGTACTAATTACCGCCATCCTACTCCTTCTATCACTCCCCGTACTCGCCGCCGGTATTACAATATTACTAACTGATCGAAACCTAAACACCACATTCTTCGACCCCGCTGGAGGAGGAGACCCAATCCTGTATCAACACCTATTCTGATTCTTCGGACACCCAGAAGTCTATATTCTGATCCTACCGGGGTTCGGAATCATCTCACACGTAGTCACGTACTACTCAGGCAAAAAGGAGCCCTTCGGCTACATGGGAATAGTCTGAGCCATACTATCCATCGGCTTCCTAGGATTCATCGTCTGAGCTCACCACATGTTTACAGTAGGAATAGACGTTGATACCCGAGCCTACTTTACATCAGCCACTATAATCATTGCCATCCCTACCGGAATCAAAGTATTTAGCTGACTAGCCACCCTGCACGGAGGAACAATCAAATGAGACCCCCCCCCCAATACTATGAGCTCTAGGATTTATCTTCCTATTTACCATCGGAGGATTAACAGGAATCGTTCTTGCAAACTCTTCCCTAGACATCGCCCTGCACGACACGTACTACGTAGTTGCCCACTTCCACTACGTCCTATCCATAGGCGCCGTCTTTGCCATTCTAGCAGGATTTACTCACTGATTCCCACTACTCACTGGGTTTACCCTACACCAAACATGAGCAAAAGCCCACTTCGGGGTAATATTTACAGGAGTAAACCTAACGTTCTTCCCCCAGCACTTCCTAGGCCTAGCAGGAATACCCCGACGATACTCGGACTATCCCGACGCCTACACACTATGAAACACCATTTCCTCCTAGTCCTAGGACTTAGAGAAACTCCAGTACTAAAAATAGTAAACACAAGCAATAATTTCATATACTTCACTCTCACTCACCACTCAACTATCAGCTAACCACACCCCCGTCCACATAGCTTAACACAAAGCATGGCACTGAAGTTGCCAAGATGGCATAAAACATGCCTGCGGACAAAAGACTTAGTCCTAACCTTACGGTTGGTTTTTGCTAAATATATACATGCAAGTATCCGCGCCCCAGTGTAAACGCCCTCGACCACCTACCCCCATACAGGCCTTGAGGAGCGGGTATCAGGCACACCCAAGTAGTAGCCCAAGACGCCTCGCTAAGCCACGCCCCCACGGGTATTCAGCAGTAATTAACATTAAGCAATGAGTGCAAACTTGACTTAGTTATAGCAACAGCCTAACTTCAAGGGTTGGTAAATCTTGTGCCAGCCACCGCGGTCATACAAGAAACCCAAATCAACCGTCCTATTGACACGGCGTAAAGAGTGGTAAAATGCCTATCCTAGCTAACTAAGATCAAAATGCAACTGAGCTGTCATAAGCCCAAGATGCACCTAAACACACCATTAAGATGATCTTAGGAACTAACGACTGATTTAAACCCACGAAAGCCAGGGCCCAAACTGGGATTAGATACCCCACTATGCCTGGCCCTAAATCTTGATACTTACTTTACCGAAGTATCCGCCAGAGAACTACGAGCACAAACGCTTAAAACTCTAAGGACTTGGCGGTGCCCCAAACCCACCTAGAGGAGCCTGTTCTACAATCGATAATCCCCGATTAACCCAACCACCCCTTGCCAACACAGCCTACATACCGCCGTCGCCAGCCCACCTCGAATGAGAGCACAACAGTGGACACAATAGCACCCCGCTAATAAGACAGGTCAAGGTATAGCCTATGGAGTGGAAGAAATGGGCTACATTCCCCATTCATAGGGCACACGGAAAGAAGCGTGAAACCACTTCTGGAAGGCGGATTTAGCAGTAAAGTGGGACAATAGAGCCTACTTTAAGCCGGCCCTGGGGCACGTACATACCGCCCGTCACCCTCCTCAAAAGCCACATCCCACATAACTAATACCATAAATACGCTGAAGATGAGGTAAGTCGTAACAAGGTAAGTGTACCGGAAGGTGTACTTAGAATATCAAGACGTAGCTATAACACCAAAGCACTCAGCTTACACCTGAAAGATATCTACTAGACCGGATCGTCTTGAAGCCCCCCCTCTAGCTCAACCACACAAATAGTACACCAAAACTAAAGAATTTACTAAACTAATTAAAGTAAAGCATTTTACAGTCTTAGTATAGGCGATAGAAAAGACACTTAGACGCGATAGAGACCCCAGTACCGTAAGGGAAAGATGAAATAGCAGTGAAACAATCAAAGCGACAGACAGCAAAGATCAACCCTTGTACCTTTTGCATCATGGTTTAGCGAGAACAACCAAGCAAAGTGAACTAAAGTTTGCCCCCCCGAAACCCAAGTGAGCTACTTTCAAGCAGTTAAAGAGAGCGAACCCGTCTCTGTTGCAAAAGAGTGGGATGACTTGTCAGTAGAGGTGAAAAGCCAACCGAGCTGGGTGATAGCTGGTTACCTGTGAAACGAATCTAAGTTCCCCCTTAATCCTCCCTACCGGACATCCTGAACCCTAATGAGATGATTAAGAGCTATTTAATGGAGGGACAGCTCCATTAAAAAAGGACACAACCTCGACTAGCGGATAATTCTTACTACTGATCCTACCGTGGGCCCTAAAGCAGCCATCAAAAAAGAGTGCGTCAAAGCTCCACCACCTAAAAATACCAAAATAAGATGATTCCCTTATCACAAACAGGTCAACCTATGAATATAGGAGAATTAATGCTAAAATAAGTAACTCAGGGCCACACCCCTCTAACGGCGCAAGCTTACATAGAAACATTATTAACAGACCTAGACAGATACAAAAACCCCTACAAGACCACGTATTAACTAACCCTGTTAACCCGACTCAGGAGCGCCTATAAGAGCGATTAAAATCTGTGAAAGGAACTCGGCAAATTAATAAGGCCCGACTGTTTACCAAAAACATAGCCTTCAGCAAATTAAACAAGTATTGAAGGTGATGCCTGCCCGGTGACTTAGGTTTAACGGCCGCGGTATCCTAACCGTGCAAAGGTAGCGCAATCAATTGTCCCATAAATCGAGACTTGTATGAATGGCTAAACGAGGTCTTAACTGTCTCTCACAGATAATCAGTGAAATTGATCTCCCCGTGCAAAAGCGGGGATGTGAACATAAGACGAGAAGACCCTGTGGAACTTAAAAATCAACGACCACCGCGAATCCTCAATCAACCCCACTGGGGCCACTACCATCGCAGAGCCTGGTCGATATTTTTCGGTTGGGGCGACCTTGGAGGAGAACAAATCCTCCAAAAACAAGACCATACCTCTTTACCTAGAGCTACCCCTCAAAGTGCTAACAGTGACCAGACCCAATATAATTGATTAATGGACCAAGCTACCCCAGGGATAACAGCGCAATCCCCCTCAAGAGCCCATATCGACAGGGGGGTTTACGACCTCGATGTTGGATCAGGACATCCTAATGGTGCAGCCGCTATTAAGGGTTCGTTTGTTCAACGATTAACAGTCCTACGTGATCTGAGTTCAGACCGGAACAATCCAGGTCGGTTTCTATCTATGACACACTCTCCCCAGTACGAAAGGACCGGGAAAGTGGGGCCAATACCACAAGCACGCCCCCCCCCCTCTAAGCAGTGAAACCAACTAAACCGTGAAGAGGGCCTTCCCCCACCACTTTCAATCCTAGAAAAGGACCAGCTAGAGTGGCAGAGCCCGGCAAGTGCAGAAGGCTTAAGCCCTTTCCCCAGAGGTTCAAATCCTCTCCCTAGCTTCACCCATGATTCAAATAACAACACTAAGCTGCCTCATTATATCCCTCCTATACATCATCCCAATCCTGATTGCCGTAGCCTTCCTAACCCTAGTAGAACGGAAAATCCTAAGCTACATACAATCCCGCAAAGGCCCTAACGTTGTCGGGCCTTTTGGCCTACTTCAACCATTTGCGGACGGACTGAAACTATTTACCAAAGAGCCCATCCGACCCTCTACCTCTTCCCCACTTCTATTCATTCTGATACCAATACTAGCCCTTGTCCTAGCCCTCACCACTTGAGCACCACTACCACTCCCATTTCCCCTAGCAGATCTAAACCTCGGAGTTCTCTTCCTAATAGCCATGTCAAGCCTAGCCGTCTACTCAGTCCTATGATCAGGCTGAGCCTCGAACTCAAAATACGCACTAATCGGAGCCCTACGGGCAGTAGCACAGACCATTTCATACGAAGTGACACTGGCCATAATCCTGCTATCAATAATCATACTAAGCGGAAGCTACACACTCAGCTCCTTTGCCGTCGCACAGGAGCCTCTATACTTCATTTTCTCCTCATGACCCCTAGCAATAATATGATACGTATCCACCCTAGCAGAGACAAACCGAGCTCCTTTTGACCTCACAGAGGGCGAATCTGAGCTAGTCTCAGGGTTTAACGTTGAATACGCCGCAGGACCCTTCGCCTTATTCTTCCTAGCTGAATATGCGAACATTATGCTAATAAATACACTTACAGCCATCATATTCCTAAACCCAAGCGCCCTAGGGCCACCCACAGAACTATTCCCCGTCATCCTAGCCACAAAAGTCCTCCTACTATCTTCTGGTTTCTTATGGGTCCGAGCTTCATACCCACGATTCCGATATGACCAACTAATGCACCTACTATGAAAAAACTTCCTACCCCTCACACTAGCTCTGTGCCTCTGACACATCAGCATACCTATCTGCTATGCAGGCCTACCTCCTTACATAAGGAAATGTGCCTGAACTACAAAGGGTCACTATGATAAAGTGAACATAGAGGTATAACAGCCCTCTCATTTCCTGTTGACCTTAGAAAAGTAGGAATTGAACCCACACAAGAGAAATCAAAATTCTCCATACTTCCCTTATATTATTTTCTAGTAGAGTCAGCTAATCAAGCTATCGGGCCCATACCCCGAAAATGATGGTTTAACCCCCTCCTCTACTAATGAACCCTTACGCGACCCCAATCATAACCTTCAGCCTCATCTTGGGCACCACAATCACAATTTCCAGCAACCACTGAGTTCTGGCCTGGACAGGACTGGAGATCAACGCACTAGCCATCATTCCCCTAATTGCCAAATCCCACCACCCACGAGCAGTAGAAGCCGCAACGAAATACTTCCTAACCCAAGCAGCTGCTTCCGCCCTGGTCCTATTCTCTAGCATAACCAATGCCTGAGTCACCGGCCAATGAGACATCACACAAATAAACCACCCAACCTCCTGTCTACTACTGACAGCAGCAATCGCTATTAAACTGGGCCTAGTGCCATTTCACTTCTGATTCCCAGAAGTACTACAAGGATCGCCACTAATAACAGCCCTGCTACTCTCGACCCTCATAAAATTCCCCCCACTAACCCTGCTCCTACTAACATCCAAATCCCTCGACCCAGCTCTACTCACCGCCATGGCCCTAGCCTCAACAGCACTAGGAGGCTGAATAGGACTGAACCAAACACAAACACGCAAAATCCTAGCCTTCTCGTCCATCTCCCACTTAGGCTGAATCGCCATCATCCTAGTTTACAGCCCCAAATTGGCCTTACTTACCTTCTACCTATACACAATCATAACATCAGCCGTATTCCTAGCCCTTAACAAAATCAAAGCCCTTAACCTATCCATGATCACAACCTCATGAACAAAAACCCCAGTGCTAAACGCCACCCTAATACTAGTACTTTTATCCCTAGCAGGCCTCCCCCCATTAACAGGCTTTATACCAAAGTGACTTATCATCCAAGAACTAACTAAACAGGAAATAACACCAGCAGCCATGGCAATTGCCATGCTATCACTGCTCAGCCTCTTCTTCTACCTACGCCTCGCATACCACTCAACAATTACCCTTCCCCCCAACTCCTCTAACCACATAAAACAATGATACACTAGCAAAGCCCCAAGCACACCTACTGCGGTCCTTGCCTCACTATCAATCCTCTTACTTCCCCTGTCCCCAATAATACATGCCATTGTCTAGAAACTTAGGATAACACCCCAAACCGAAGGCCTTCAAAGCCTTAAATAAGAGTTAAACCCTCTTAGTTTCTGCACATTAAGACTTACAGAATATTAACCTGTATCTTCTGAATGCAAGTCAGACGCTTTAATTAAGCTAAAGCCTCCCTAGACAGATGGGCTTCGATCCCACAAAACTCTAGTTAACAGCTAAATGCCTAAACCAATTGGCTTCTGCCTACAAAGACCCTGACGCACCCTAGTGCGCATCGATGAGCTTGCAACTCAACATGAATTTCACTACAGAGCCGATAAGAAGAGGAATTAAACCTCTGTAAAAAGGACTACAGCCTAACGCTTCAACACTCAGCCATCTTACCCGTCACCTTCATCAACCGATGACTATTTTCCACTAACCATAAGGATATTGGCACCCTGTACCTCATCTTCGGGGCATGAGCAGGAATAGTCGGCACCGCACTCAGCCTATTAATCCGCGCAGAACTAGGACAACCAGGAACTCTCCTAGGCGACGACCAAATTTACAATGTAATCGTTACCGCTCACGCCTTTGTAATAAGCTTCTTTATAGTCATACCCATCATGATCGGAGGATTCGGCAACTGATTAGTCCCCCTCATAATCGGTGCCCCCGACATAGCATTCCCGCGAATAAACAACATAAGCTTTTGACTCCTCCCCCCATCATTCCTCCTCCTACTAGCCTCATCCACTGTAGAAGCTGGCGCCGGCACAGGCTGAACTGTCTACCCTCCCCTAGCAGGTAACCTTGCCCACGCCGGAGCTTCAGTAGACCTGGCTATCTTCTCACTCCACTTAGCCGGTATCTCCTCCATCCTTGGGGCCATCAACTTTATCACCACAGCCATCAACATAAAACCCCCCGCACTCTCACAATACCAAACCCCACTATTTGTCTGATCCGTACTAATTACCGCCATCCTACTCCTTCTATCACTCCCCGTACTCGCCGCCGGTATTACAATATTACTAACTGATCGAAACCTAAACACCACATTCTTCGACCCCGCTGGAGGAGGAGACCCAATCCTGTACCAACACCTATTCTGATTCTTCGGACACCCAGAAGTCTATATTCTGATCCTACCGGGGTTCGGAATCATCTCACACGTAGTCACGTACTACTCAGGCAAAAAGGAGCCCTTCGGCTACATGGGAATAGTCTGAGCCATACTATCCATCGGCTTCCTAGGATTCATCGTCTGAGCTCACCACATGTTTACAGTAGGAATAGACGTTGATACCCGAGCCTACTTTACATCAGCCACTATAATCATTGCCATCCCTACCGGAATCAAAGTATTTAGCTGACTAGCCACCCTGCACGGAGGAACAATCAAATGAGACCCCCCCAATACTATGAGCTCTAGGATTTATCTTCCTATTTACCATCGGAGGATTAACAGGAATCGTTCTTGCAAACTCTTCCCTAGACATCGCCCTGCACGACACGTACTACGTAGTTGCCCACTTCCACTACGTCCTATCCATAGGCGCCGTCTTTGCCATTCTAGCAGGATTTACTCACTGATTCCCACTACTCACTGGGTTTACCCTACACCAAACATGAGCAAAAGCCCACTTCGGGGTAATATTTACAGGAGTAAACCTAACGTTCTTCCCCCAGCACTTCCTAGGCCTAGCAGGAATACCCCGACGATACTCGGACTATCCCGACGCCTACACACTATGAAACACCATTTCCTCCATCGGCTCCCTAATCTCAATAGTAGCCGTAATCATACTAATATTCATCATCTGAGAAGCCTTTCCGGCCAAACGAAAAGTCCTACAACCAGAACTAACTACCACAAACGTTGAATGAATCCACGGCTGCCCTCCCCCATACCATACTTTCGAGGAACCGGCCTTCGTCCAAGTACAAGAAAGGAAGGAATCGAACCCTCACATGCTGGTTTCAAGCCAACTGCATTAACCGCTCATGCTTCTTTCTTATGAGACGTTAGTAAACCAATTACATAGCCTTGTCAAGACTAAATCACAGGTAAAAATCCTGTACATCTCATGTGGCCAACCACTCCCAACTAGGATTCCAAGACGCCTCATCACCCATCATAGAAGAACTCGTTGAATTCCACGACCACGCCCTAATCGTTGCTCTAGCTATCTGCAGCCTAGTTCTCTACCTTTTAGCCCACATACTAACAGAAAAACTCTCGTCCAATGCTGTAGACGCCCAAGAAGTAGAGCTGATCTGGACAATCCTACCTGCTATCGTCCTGGTACTCCTCGCCCTCCCATCCCTACAAATCCTCTACATAATGGACAAAATCGATGAACCAGACCTCACCCTAAAAGCCATCGGCCACCAATGATACTGAAGCTACGAATACACAGACTTCAAAGACCTATCATTCGACTCCTACATAGTGCCCACCCCAGACTTACCCAACGGCCACTTCCGACTGCTAGAAGTTGACCACCGCGTAGTTATCCCAATAGAATCCCCCATCCGCGTGATCATTACTGCAGGAGACGTACTCCACTCCTGAGCAGTCCCAACGCTCGGAGTTAAAACAGACGCAATCCCAGGCCGACTAAACCAAACTTCATTCATTACCACCCGGCCTGGGATTTTTTACGGACAATGCTCAGAAATTTGCGGGGCTAATCACAGCTACATACCCATTGTAGTAGAATCAACCCCACTCCCACATTTCGAGGCCTGATCGTCCCTTCTATCATCATCCTAATCATTAAGAAGCTATGCAACAGCACTAGCCTTTTAAGCTAGCCGAAGAGGGACTTCCCCCTCCTTAATGATATGCCACAGCTTAACCCCGCACCATGATTTTCAATCATAATTATAACCTGATTAACCCTAGCACTCCTCATCCAACCAAAACTACTAGCCTTCACCACAACCAACCCCCCATCAAATAAGACCTCCCTCACTACCAAACCCACACCATGATCCTGACCATGAACCTAAGCTTCTTTGACCAATTTTCCAGCCCCAATCTATTCGGCATCCCCTTAATCCTACTATCCCTACTCTTCCCAGCCCTACTATTCCCGTCCCCAAACAACCGATGAATCAACAACCGCCTTTCTACTATCCAAACATGACTCCTTCACCTAATCACAAAACAACTAATAGTCCCACTCAACAAAAATGGCCACAAATGAGCCATAATATTTACATCCCTAATAATCATACTTCTTACAATCAACCTTCTAGGCCTCCTTCCATATACATTCACCCCAACCACCCAACTATCTATGAACATAGCCCTAGCCTTCCCACTATGGCTCGCCACACTACTAACAGGCCTACGAAACCAACCATCAGCCTCTTTAGCCCACCTATTACCCGAAGGTACCCCTACACCCCTAATCCCCGCACTAATCCTGATCGAAACAACCAGCCTACTAATCCGCCCCCTAGCCCTCGGAGTCCGCCTTACAGCCAACCTTACAGCAGGACACTTACTCATCCAACTCATCTCTACAGCCTCCATTGCATTAATACCCACCCTTCCTGCAGTATCCATCCTAACAATAATCATCCTACTACTCCTAACCATCCTAGAAGTAGCAGTAGCCATAATCCAGGCCTACGTCTTCGTGCTCCTTCTAAGCCTATACTTACAAGAAAACATCTAATGGCACACCAAGCACACTCATACCACATAGTTGACCCAAGCCCTTGACCAATCTTCGGGGCAGCCGCCGCCCTACTCACAACCTCAGGATTAATCATGTGATTCCACTACAACTCATCCATACTACTAACCCTAGGCCTCATCTCAATACTCCTAGTAATACTCCAATGATGACGAGACATTGTACGAGAAAGCACCTTCCAAGGCCATCACACTCCCACAGTCCAAAAAGGCCTACGATACGGCATAATCCTTTTCATCACATCCGAAGCATTCTTCTTCTTAGGGTTCTTCTGAGCGTTCTTCCACTCGAGCCTGGCCCCAACCCCAGAACTAGGAGGCCAATGACCCCCAACAGGAATTAAACCACTCAACCCGATAGAAGTCCCCCTACTAAACACAGCCATCCTACTAGCCTCAGGCATTACCGTAACGTGAGCCCATCACAGCATCACAGAAGGAAACCGAAAACACGCCATCCACGCCCTAACCCTAACGATCCTCCTGGGATTCTACTTCACAGCCCTACAAGCAATAGAATACCACGAAGCCCCATTCTCAATCGCCGATAGCGTCTACGGATCTACCTTCTTCGTTGCCACTGGATTCCACGGACTCCACGTAATCATCGGATCCTCCTTCCTGACCGTCTGCCTCTTCCGACTGATCAAGTTCCACTTTACATCAGACCACCACTTCGGATTCGAGGCAGCAGCCTGATACTGACACTTCGTAGACGTCATCTGACTATTCCTCTACATAACCATCTACTGATGAGGATCTTGCTCTTCTAGTATATTAATTACAATTGACTTCCAATCTCTAGAATCTGGTATAAACCCAGAGGAGAGCAATGAACGCACTCATGTTCATATTCGCCCTATCATCAATCCTAAGCGCCGCCCTAACCGCATTAAACTTCTGACTCGCCCAAATAAACCCCGACTCAGAGAAACTCTCACCGTACGAATGTGGATTCGACCCACTTGGATCTGCTCGATTACCATTCTCAGTCCGATTCTTCCTCAGTAGCCATCCTGTTCATCCTATTCGACCTAGAAATCGCCCTCCTACTCCCCCTGCCATGAGCCGTCCAACTCCAATCCCCCCTAATGACCCTCACCTGAACTGTAGTGATCCTCCTTCTCCTAACACTCGGACTGGCCTACGAGTGAATTCAAGGGGGCCTAGAATGAGCAGAATAACAGAAAGTTAGTCTAACCAAAAAGATAGCTGGTTTCGACCCAGCAGATTACAGCCAACCCTGTAACTTTCTTATGTCGCCCCTACATTTAAGCTTCTACTCAGCCTTCATTTTCAGCGGACTAGGACTAGCCTTCCACCGAACCCACCTAGTATCCGCCCTACTATGCCTTGAAAGCATAATATTATCGATATTCGTAGGCCTATCAATATGATCCATCGAAAACCAAGTCTCCTCATTCACCATGGTACCAATTCTCATGCTAACCTTCTCAGCGTGTGAGGCGGGCACAGGCCTGGCCATCCTAGTAGCCTCCACCCGCACACATGGCTCCGACCATCTACACAACCTAAACCTCCTGCAATGCTAAAAATCATCCTACCCACAATCATACTTCTTCCAACAGCCCTGCTGTCTCCACCAAAATTTCTATGGACTAACACCACCTTATACAGCCTCCTAATCGCTGCCCTAAGCCTACAGTGATTAATCCCAACCTACTACCCCTACAAATTTTTATCCAACTGAACAGGAATTGACCAAATCTCATCCCCCCTCCTAGTACTATCCTGCTGACTACTCCCACTCATAATCATAGCAAGCCAAAACCACCTGCAACAAGAACCCCTACAACGCAAACGAATCTTTATCTCAACCTTAGTCGCAGTCCAGCCATTCATCCTACTAGCCTTTTCCACCACAGAACTAGCACTATTTTACATCTCATTTGAAGCAACCCTCATTCCCACCCTAATCTTAATCACCCGATGGGGGAACCAACCAGAACGCCTAAGCGCTGGCATCTACCTGCTATTCTACACGCTAGTAAGCTCTCTACCCCTGCTAATCACAATCATACACCTATACGTGAAAATTGGCACCCTGCACCTGCCAACCCTACAACTAACCCACCCAACCCTATCCACCCCATGGACAGGAATACTATCAGGTCTAGCACTGCTCATAGTCGCCGACCTCCTCGTCCTAACATGAGTAGGAAGCCAACCCGTCGAACACCCATTCATCATCATCGGCCAACTCGCTTCAATCGCCTACTTCACTATCCTCCTATTTCTCCTCCCCGCCGCAAGCGCCCTAGAAAACAAAATACTCAACTGCTAAATACTCTAATAGTTTATAAAAACATTGGTCTTGTAAACCAAAGATTGAAGACTTACCACTTCTTAGAGTACCCCAAACTCAGAAAAAAAGGACTCAAACCTTTATCTCCAGCTCCCAAAGCTGGCATTTTCAATAAACTATTCTCTGACCCTAACCCCTAAACCGCCCGAATAGCACCCCGCGACAACCCCCGCACAAGCTCCAATACAACAAACTAAGTCAGCAACAGCCCCCAACCCGCCACTAAAAACATCCCTGCCCCATGTGAATAAAACATGGAAACTCCACTAAAATCCGACCGAACAACAAACACCCCAACATTATTCACAGTAGAAACCCCGAACTTCCAAGCCCCCATAAACCCCCCAAACACCAACCCCCCAAAAACAATTGCCACAAACGCTACTGCACATCCAATCACCCGTCAATCCCCCCAAGCCCCAGGGAAAGGCTCCGCTGCTAAAGCTACTGAATAAACAAACACCACCAGCATACCCCCCAAATACACCATAAACAGCACTAAAGCCACGAACGAAACCCCAAGGCCCAGCAACCACCCGCACCCCGCCACAGACGCTAACACCAAACCAACAACCCCATAATACGGCGAAGGATTCGACGCCACACCCAAAACACCCACCGCAAAGCAAATCCCTAAAAAAAACATAAAATAAGTCATTATTCCTGCCCGGACACTACCCGAGGCCTGCGGCTCGAAAAGCCGCCATTGTTCTCAACTACAGGAACTAACCGCAAGCCCCCAATAATTCTACCCCATCTATGCCATTATGCTTAACCCCCCCCCCCTCCCCCCCCGAGGCGGGGGTATTTGGTTATGCATATTCGTGCATAAATTTATATACCCCATATACATACATACTATAGTACCAGTAATATACATTATATACGGACTATCTTATAAGCAGGTGCTAAACCCATACATGTACACGGCCATTAAACCCTTAAACACACTCCTACCAAACCACCCGGCATGAATGTTCTAGGACCATACCGCACAACACCCAATACAACTCCACTCAAGCGCATAACAAGACCCCATTTTAATGAATGCTCACAGGACATGCTCCAACAACAACTCTCCACCACATATCTCATGCAGTTCGTATCAGACGGATTTATTAATCGTACTCCTCACGTGAAATCAGCAACCCGTTGCACATAATGTCCGGTATGACTAGCTTCAGGCCCATACGTTCCCCCTAAACCCCTCGCCCTCCTCACATTTTTGCGCCTCTGGTTCCTCGGTCAGGGCCATCCATTGGGTTCACTCACCCCTCCTTGCCCTTCAAAGTGGCATCTGTGAGTACTTTCACCTTCTCAATGCGTAATCGCGGCATGTTCCAGCTTTTTGGCGCCTCTGGTTCCTCTTATTTTTTCCGGGGTTACCTCACAGGTGGCTATTCCCAGTGATCTCGGGGGTCCCACAATCTAAGCCTGGACACACCTGCCTCACGGCCTATCCTATATTTCAAGGGTCCCTCGATGAGACGGTTGGCGTATATGGGGAATCATCCTGACACTGATGCACTTTGACCACATTCAGTTAATGTTACCTCCACCCTCCGGGTTAAATGGGGCTATTGGATGAATGCTTGTTGGACATAGCACAAAACAACAAATCATTAAGCGCAACCCCTGCGCTTCACAAACTAAACCAGTAAACTTTCGCTAACCACCATGTAGCATAAACCTTCATCGCCCAATCCCAGCAAACTACCTCTAAAACTCCATTAATCATCCCTTCCATGACATCATCGGAACGATGTACATATACACACAAACACATACAAAATAACTTAAACTTATTAGAGAAACTCCAGTACTAAAAATAGTAAACACAAGCAATAATTTCATATACTTCACTCTCACTCACCACTCAACTATCAGCTAACCACACCCCCGTCCACATAGCTTAACACAAAGCATGGCACTGAAGTTGCCAAGATGGCATAAAACATGCCTGCGGACAAAAGACTTAGTCCTAACCTTACGGTTGGTTTTTGCTAAATATATACATGCAAGTATCCGCGCCCCAGTGTAAACGCCCTCGACCACCTACCCCCATACAGGCCTTGAGGAGCGGGTATCAGGCACACCCAAGTAGTAGCCCAAGACGCCTCGCTAAGCCACGCCCCCACGGGTATTCAGCAGTAATTAACATTAAGCAATGAGTGCAAACTTGACTTAGTTATAGCAACAGCCTAACTTCAAGGGTTGGTAAATCTTGTGCCAGCCACCGCGGTCATACAAGAAACCCAAATCAACCGTCCTATTGACACGGCGTAAAGAGTGGTAAAATGCCTATCCTAGCTAACTAAGATCAAAATGCAACTGAGCTGTCATAAGCCCAAGATGCACCTAAACACACCATTAAGATGATCTTAGGAACTAACGACTGATTTAAACCCACGAAAGCCAGGGCCCAAACTGGGATTAGACACCCCACTATGCCTGGCCCTAAATCTTGATACTTACTTTACCGAAGTATCCGCCAGAGAACTACGAGCACAAACGCTTAAAACTCTAAGGACTTGGCGGTGCCCCAAACCCACCTAGAGGAGCCTGTTCTACAATCGATAATCCCCGATTAACCCAACCACCCCTTGCCAACACAGCCTACATACCGCCGTCGCCAGCCCACCTCGAATGAGAGCACAACAGTGGACACAATAGCACCCCGCTAATAAGACAGGTCAAGGTATAGCCTATGGAGTGGAAGAAATGGGCTACATTCCCCATTCATAGGGCACACGGAAAGAAGCGTGAAACCACTTCTGGAAGGCGGATTTAGCAGTAAAGTGGGACAATAGAGCCTACTTTAAGCCGGCCCTGGGGCACGTACATACCGCCCGTCACCCTCCTCAAAAGCCACATCCCACATAACTAATACCATAAATACGCTGAAGATGAGGTAAGTCGTAACAAGGTAAGTGTACCGGAAGGTGTACTTAGAATATCAAGACGTAGCTATAACACCAAAGCACTCAGCTTACACCTGAAAGATATCTACTAGACCGGATCGTCTTGAAGCCCCCCCTCTAGCTCAACCACACAAATAGTACACCAAAACTAAAGAATTTACTAAACTAATTAAACTAAAGCATTTTACAGTCTTAGTATAGGCGATAGAAAAGACACTTAGACGCGATAGAGACCCCAGTACCGTAAGGGAAAGATGAAATAGCAGTGAAACAATCAAAGCGACAGACAGCAAAGATCAACCCTTGTACCTTTTGCATCATGGTTTAGCGAGAACAACCAAGCAAAGTGAACTAAAGTTTGCCCCCCCGAAACCCAAGCGAGCTACTTTCAAGCAGTTAAAGAGAGCGAACCCGTCTCTGTTGCAAAAGAGTGGGATGACTTGTCAGTAGAGGTGAAAAGCCAACCGAGCTGGGTGATAGCTGGTTACCTGTGAAACGAATCTAAGTTCCCCCTTAATCCTCCCTACCGGACATCCTGAACCCTAATGAGATGATTAAGAGCTATTTAATGGAGGGACAGCTCCATTAAAAAAGGACACAACCTCGACTAGCGGATAATTCTTACTACTGATCCTACCGTGGGCCCTAAAGCAGCCATCAAAAAAGAGTGCGTCAAAGCTCCACCACCTAAAAATACCAAAATAAGATGATTCCCTTATCACAAACAGGTCAACCTATGAATATAGGAGAATTAATGCTAAAATAAGTAACTCAGGGCCACACCCCTCTAACGGCGCAAGCTTACATAGAAACATTATTAACAGACCTAGACAGATACAAAAACCCCTACAAGACCACGTATTAACTAACCCTGTTAACCCGACTCAGGAGCGCCTATAAGAGCGATTAAAATCTGTGAAAGGAACTCGGCAAATTAATAAGGCCCGACTGTTTACCAAAAACATAGCCTTCAGCAAATTAAACAAGTATTGAAGGTGATGCCTGCCCGGTGACTTAGGTTTAACGGCCGCGGTATCCTAACCGTGCAAAGGTAGCGCAATCAATTGTCCCATAAATCGAGACTTGTATGAATGGCTAAACGAGGTCTTAACTGTCTCTCACAGATAATCAGTGAAATTGATCTCCCCGTGCAAAAGCGGGGATGTGAACATAAGACGAGAAGACCCTGTGGAACTTAAAAATCAACGACCACCGCGAATCCTCAATCAACCCCACTGGGGCCACTACCATCGCAGAGCCTGGTCGATATTTTTCGGTTGGGGCGACCTTGGAGGAGAACAAATCCTCCAAAAACAAGACCATACC